>NW_024879288.1:64511-284173 GCF_018340385.1 Cyprinus carpio | reverse complement strand
CAAAGCAAAAAATTCCTCTTTTTTCCTCCCCACATTCTGTCATTTTAAAAAAAGTTTTTTTTTAGCATAAATGGTTTTGAAGAACCTAAACATCAATGTGGAACGTTTCAAAGGCAGAAAGTTTTATAGTCAAAAAGGTTCGTGAGGTTTAAAAAAATGTTCTTCAAAATGGTTATTTTAGGAACTCGTTCACCTGAAAGGTTCTTTGGGAACAAAAAATGGTATCTTCTATGGCCAAACTGCAAAAAACACCCTTTTTGGAGCCTTGAGCATACCAAGCGATATACCAGTTTTATATTGTTGCCCAGTCTAAAACTGCTAAATGCTCTAAAAGTTCCTGTGTTGCGTTGAGCCTGAGAACTGCCTGCTGATATGTTAGAGTTTTGTCTGAAAAATGTGGCGAAGTCATCAGCTGTTAAAGAGGTGGTGGGAGGGGGACAGAGGATGAGAATTGAATGTTTTGAAGAGATTACGTGTGTCTGAATCGATTGTTGATCGTGTTGTGGAAGTATGAAGATTTGGCAGTATGGTCTTCAGCAGAGAAAGATGACAGCAAAGGGACTGATAAATACTCAGGTCTGACAGGATCTTTTTGATTTGCACCCGTTTTCTCTCTGCTGCCCTGCGTTTTAGAACGATGCTCACGAAGAACATCAGATAACCAGATGGGTTAGAGAGGGGCAGCTCGTGCTGGCCTAGAGGAGAGAGGGACATATATCGTCTTAGACAGCAAGAAGTTAAAGTGGACCATAAAAGTGTCACATAGTTGCTGCATTCAATCCAGGGAGTTGTATGTTTTGCCTAAAAGTAACCGGAAGAGGGGGTTTGGTGGCACACGTTTTTCTTGTAGCAAGATGTAAGTTAAAGGGGTCATATGATGTTGCTAAAAAGAATATTATTTTGTGTATTTGGTGGTTGTAATGAAATGTTATGCAGTTAAGTTAAAAACACAAAAACAAAAAAAAAAACATTATTTTCCAACACCCATACTGTACATTATTGTTTCTCCTCTATGCCCTGCCTTCTGAAACACGTATTTTTTTTTTTACAAAGCTCATCGGTCTGAAAAACAAGGTGTGCTCTGATTGGCCAGCTATCCAGAGCGTTGTGATTGAACCTGAATACCTCAAGCGTGTGATCGAAATGTTATGCCCCTTACTATAACTTTGATGTGTGTTCCCAGTCAGAACACCAGCGAGTCAAGACAAAAACAATAAAACCCATTACAAACGGCCATTTGTTGCATCAGTGGGGACATAATTATGGATGGAATAATGACCTATACTGTGTGTTTATGCGTTGCATTGCCCCAATGTAAACATAAAAATGTCTGCATTTGTGATCGAAAGAACAACAGAAGAGAAGAGAACGAACGACAAAAACAGCGCTACTCTACACCAGCGGTTTTCAATGCCAGTCCTCGCGCCCCCCAGCTCTGCATTTTGCATGTCTCTCTTTTTTGTTTTTTTATATACTTTAATTTTTAAGGGTTTTTTCAAAAATAAACACAAAACAGACAAACAACACTGTCTCGGACTACACAAGCAGAAAAAAAAAAAATCAGATAGATATTATATATATATATATATATATATACACATA
The DNA here is from genome assembly GCF_018340385.1 of Cyprinus carpio. NCBI lineage: Eukaryota > Metazoa > Chordata > Actinopteri > Cypriniformes > Cyprinidae > Cyprinus > Cyprinus carpio. The sequence continues at coordinate 282,571 of NW_024879288.1, read as the reverse complement.
CATACATACATACATACATAACATTAATAAAGTAACAAAAAAATTATAATGATAATGACAATAAATATTTAGTTTAGTAGCCAGAAGTATCTGTAGTAAAAACCTGCAAAACAATCAGTCAAGGTGCTCAGAAAGATGTACAGCTTTAACCTGAGGAGCCACTAGGGGCTGGGTTGAACGATTGACTTGTCCAAATGGCCCAGAAATGGACCCCAAACATCTGAAAATTTATCAATGGAATTAGTCATCAAGAATCTGAGTGTTTCCATTTGAATAAAACAGAGATCATGTCCATAATCCACAATCAAAAGGAAAGGGGGTGAGGGTTGACTTCCAGTTCTTAAGCACAAGTCACTTATGTGTCCAGACACTTATCCCACATATCGTATCAGAGAGCTCGACTCCCAGGTCTTCCTCCCAGGGCTGCTTTAATCTCTCAGTAGAGGCTGCAACACAGCTTTTCAAATAAACAAACAAATTTGAAAAAAAAGATGCCTGAGAATCAGGAGGATTTAGAAAAACATCAAAAAACACATGCTTTTCAGGGAGTTGTTCGAAATTACTAATTTTGGAGTTTACATAGTGCCTAATTTGTAGATAATGAAAGAAGTGTGCATGAGGCAAATCAAATTTCTCTCTTAACTGGCTAAAAAAGATGCAAACCTTCCCTCACACATAAAAGCCCTTCTCCTTCCAGGCAAAATAAGTTCTATCAGTCCAGGGGGGTAAAAAGAATGATTATAACAAACTGGCGTATGAACAGAGGTCTCTGGTAGAGACAAGACTTTTCTCACCTGATTTAAAAATTTTAACTGAATTCTTTAACACAAAGCTTAATTTATTCATCGCTGTGGGCCTATCCAACTTGGAGAAACAACATGGCCGCTAAGGAAGTGCCAACAGCCAGGCTAATCTCCATTTGTACCCACAGTGGGGGACGTCAGGGGTCAGATTGGTCGGTGCCCCCTTCACCCAATAAATTAAAGCCCAACATTGGCGGCCCAGTAATAATGCTTAAATACTGGCATACCCAGACCAACTTACAGATTTTGATTTTTTGTAGATGCATTTTAGAGATCCTGTGTGTCTTAAAGTTCCAAACATAAGAGAGGATTATAGAATCCAGTTCCCTAAAGAAAGCAGAGGGTAAGAAAAAAAACAGGGAGATTCTGACAAAGATATAGGAATCTGGGAAAGACAAACCACTTTTACTGAATTTATACGCCCAATCATTGACAAAGGTCAAATTTTCCAACTCCCTATATTGTATTTGAGCTTTGAAAGAAACTCTACAAAATTCAACTTAAACAATAATTTTAAATCTTTGGGAATCGTCAAAACGAGAAACACAAAATGATCCCTGACTATTTTAAAATGGAATATTCTCAAATAAAAAAAATAAAAAAACAGGTCTATAAGTATCAGAGAGAGGCATAAAGGTAAAGTTACTTTTTTGACAAATTGATTGTATACCCTGATAATTTCCCAAAAGAAGTAATTAAATCTAAGAGAATGGGAACTGATCTTGCAGAGTTCTGCAAAATATAATATTACATCATCTGCATTCAGACTAATAAGAACTTTCTTGACTCCAACTTCAAGACCTGTGATACCTGTATGATGCCTTATACTTAAGGCAAGGGGCTCTATTGCAATGGTGAAAGGGGTGGGTGAAAGGGGACACCCCTGTTGCACTGAGCGGTGTAAAGGGAACTCAAGCGACCTGTCTGCATTAGTTAAAACTGAAAACGCTTTGGTCTGGCATTTAATATTTTGACCCATGATACAAATGTCTCGCCAAACCCAAACCTTTTCAGTGATCTAAACATGTAAGGCTTACTCAACATGATCAAAAGCTTTCTGCGAGTCCATGGACAGAATTGCTGCTCCATTAGCTTTTACCTGCTTAGCATATATTGTGTTGAGGAGGCAACGCACATTAAAAAAAGATAATCTGCCAGGAATGAAGCCGGTCTGTTCAGGATGAATGATGGAGGGTAAGTGTTTGTTAAGCCGAATAGTCAAAGCTTTAGTAATTACTTTATCAAAGTTCTGAAGCGCAATTGGTCTATAGCTGGCTGGGTCGGTTTCATCTTTGCTTTTCTTTAAAATAAGAGATATATTGGCTTCATACAATGTATTAGGCAGAACGTTAACTTTTTTAGAATTTTTTATTATCTTAAGGAGGAGCAGGGCAAGAGTATCACAAAATCTTTAAAAAAATTCTGAGCTAAATCCATCTAGCCCTGCCATCTTCCCAGTTGGAAATTACTTTAAAGGAAGCGACTATCTCCTCCAAAGTAAAATCAGAGTCCAGGTCGGACCTAGCAATGTCGCTAAGTTTAGGTATTTCAAGAGAGTCAAAAAAATTTGTTAAATCAGAATGAGTGGCTGTACTTTTGGAAATATAGAGTAAAAATCTATAAAAATCTTTGAAATGGGCATTACATTTTTTCTCGATTGCTTAAACAATATAAGCAGGCTTTTGAGCTACAATTTCAAGACCATAACACCATTTTTCAGAAAGTACTATAAACTATAAACACTATTCCCCTGTTTTAACACACGAGTCATATTTGGTGAACTCTTACTGCAAAACTCTACACACAAATCCCTACATTTCTCAGTGCTTACACCATGTGGTCATTTAGAAAGCACTAGCATTCAATATTCTTCACTCAAGTAAGCATATCTTGAGCTCAATTAGCACATAGAAACCCAAGTGGAAAACACTTAGTGTCAAAATTTATCACACACCAATCAGAACCTTCAATAGATAGATAAAAGAGCCCCATTCAGTTCCTTCAGTTTTGGAACAATTGATCTAGAGAGATGTGATCGAAAAGGTCGAGGACACCAGAGAGGAGGAAGAGGATGAGCAAGAGCAGTAAGGAGTGGAGGAAGAGGTGAAGGAAGAGGAAGAGGACTAGGACGAGGATGAGGGGCAAGGAGACAAGGAGTCTCAGATGAAATTTGTGCCACTAGTTGACCATGTTCTTGTCCATGGTATGACTATGATTGAGGCTGGGCAATGAGTTCAGCCAAACTTAAGCTGCTTCACCGTCGCCTCGATGATACAGTTTTTCTCAATTGCTAAAACACTAAACCCCAATCTCTGAACCAAATTCTCACTAGCTTAAACCAATTTGTCGAATAAAGCACTCTTTCTGCTAAACTTTTAAACACGTTCAGGCAGTTAGGCTCTATTTGCAAATCTCATGCACCGTTTTGCAAAACTCTAAACACATTCTCATTCACTTAAACACTTTTCACACTGTGATGCATTTGTGCTGTGCAAAAAGCTAAACACAAGCGGCAAAAGTTAAACACAACGAAAAGTACAGTTGTCATCGTTTACACACAAATATTCAAAATTGTTCACACTTGTTTCCAATGATGTGATCAAACCAACTGTTCAAAATATGAGCCAGTTCAGAGTGCACAAATGGCACAGGTGACTGAATCATGATACGAACAATAGATGGAAACAATCTGAGAAGGGAGAGGAGGAAGAGTACATGAAAGAAGTGGTGGATAAGGAGAGAAAGAGTAAGGTTTAGAGAGTGTTATCAAGGCTGGATCTGTCAGACCACAGGGTTTTTTTTCTCTTTGCCAGAAAAAAAGACAACATTACTTGTGATGTGGACAAAGTCCTCAGGCCCGGACTCAAGCACAAAGACATGATGCTGAGACAGAATGAATCTCTAATTGACCCTGATTTTACAACTGCACAACTTACAGTATTTGAGTTTACTGTAACATGCTATGCACTTAGAGTTTTATTTGACCCTTTCTGGCCTTTGCAGTTGGACTGCAGTATTTTTGCAGTATCCAAGTGCTGAATATAAATACAAACATTCAGTACTATTCAATATTCAGCACAATACTATTCTTGCAGTACATACAGTAGGCCTATACAATATATTCACCTTATAAATTACTTTTTTACAGAATTACAAAATTGATTACTCAATACTATATACTTTTTTTTCTGTAATGTTCTGGATGCTGTGTTCTCCATTTTTCTCTGTAGTGTCTGATGAATGCTCTGTAGTGTTTATTTTATTGACTCGTGTGTACGATCTGAGATCACTGTTTGATTTTGAGTGCAAGTGAAATGGTTTTGCAGTGATTGTTTGATTTTGACGGAAGAGTCAGAGGTTTCGTGAATTTATTTTGAATATTTGGATTTGTGTTTAAGGTTTTGAGAAAATGAGGGATAGTTTCAAGAAATGTGTTTTAGCAATTCAGAAAAACTGTAATAAAATAAAAAATTGTGGGGGGTGGTGAGGAAATTAATTTAATGACGTATTACTTTCACTGTTATACAAAGCGTGATATCAACTGGGTTTTTTTGGCACGTATTGGGTTAAGGTGTGTTATATAGGTGTTTTATTATGCATTTATCGTTTCACATTGTAATTAGTGGGGTTTTTTTTTTTTCTGGGTTTTATTAAATTTAATTTCTTTGTGCTTTTTTTTCAGTCTTGCACCAGTATTGAAGGCCATCTCAGTGGGAGGGAGGGGCCACCAGTCATTCCTGCTGGGATCAGAAATGATTGAGGGCAGGATCGACCACTTGAGTCGTTGTGGACAAGCGCCTCATCCCTTTGCGTTGGAACCAGCTCCATGAGTGCCTTTAAACTTTTTCAAGTTTACTATAAGTCTTGAAAGTGAAAGTGAAAGTGACGTGACATTCAGCCAAGTATGGTGGACCCAGACTCAGAATTCGTGATCTGCATTTAACCCATCCGAAGTGCGACACACACACAGAGCAGTGAACACACACACACACACTGTGAACACACACACCCGGAGCAGTGGGCAGCCATTTTTATGCTGCGGCACCCGGGGAGCAGTTGTGGGTTCGGTGCCTTGCTCAAGGGCACCTAAGTCATGGTATTGAAGGTGGAGAGAGAACTGTACATGCACTACCCCCACCCACAATTCCTGCCGGCCCGAGACTCGAACTCACAACCCTTCGATTGGGAGTCCAACTCTCTAACCATTAGGCCACGACTTCCCCAGGGCTTCAACCTGTCCTACGTGGAAGCCCTGGTGTCAAAAGTGTCAACAGCTTAAAGTTCTACAGTCCTTTTGATCTGCAGTGTTTATATGGGTGAGATGATGGTTATATATTGTACCTTCTTTTGTGTTGGTGTAATTGTTACATCTGTGTTAAAAATAAAATTTCAAATTGATAGTCTTGACTTTTTTTTTTTTTTGAACAATGCACAGTTATTTTTAGTCGAATACAGATTACACTTAATTTCCTTAATCAGGGTTTGTATGAACACTATATTAGTGTGGAAATAACAAGTCTCTTGGTGTTAAAATTATTGACACAACTAGTGTAGTTTCAACAATAACTTGGTGTAAATGAGGGGGAGGGAAAACACTAATGGTGTTAATGTTAAAAACACTTACAGTGTTGTTTTTACTCTATGCAAGTGTAAAAAAAAGTAACACTATTTAAAGTGTTAGTTTAACTCTATTTAGTGTGGAACTATATAAACCCCGAAAAAGTGTTAATTTTCTCACTGTGAGTGTTACTTTAACACTTTCAAATTTGCTGTGTATACAGAATAAGCTAACGCTTTTGTCCAAATTTAAAGACAATTTGAATGTTTAATGATCATAAGACAGTAATTCTAACTTAAAACCTATACTTCTGTAATCTTCAGATATAATATCTTTTAGAGATTATATGCTCTGCAGTCATGTGATGTGGCTTAAAAATATACATGATAAATCTATAGTTTAACAAAACTATTAAGTTACTGAATAAAGAGCAAATACATAATAGCATTACAATCTGGATTGAGTTACACACACAAGATATTAGTATTACTAGTAATATATTAGTATACTGTAGATTTAGCATTTTTAAGAATGTTTATTAACTTAAATATAGGTGCGTGTAGACCACATCCTACCAGTAGACACAACATTAACTTCCTCAAAACTTACAGCATCCGCCTAAAAAAAACAAACAAAAAAATTACCATTAATTATTAAGAATAGCAAAAACATTGTAAAATGAAACACTATTCCTTCTTTATCATATCTCGGTTTCATTGCAGTTGTTTGAGAACAAATTATTTTAGAAAATTTTTAGAAAAAAAACTTTCATAACTTCCTGACCTAAAAAAAAAAAAAAAGGAAACAAAAGCAAAAGAGATTTAAAGTGTAAGTCACATGTCATTGCACTAGATAAGAAAATATCAAAACAAGTGGAAAGAGGAGGCCAAGATGGCAGCTGTGTGAATAAACGTTTTATACGCGTCCAAGTAGTTTGAGGTAGTGATGGGTAAATGAAGCCTCATGAAGCACTGAGGCTTTCCTCTGCCTGATTCAGGAAAAGATTCAATGCTTCGCGAGTGTCAAAAAACAGAGCCATGTGGTGGTTAATAAAAAAATATAGCATCCAAAAGCCTGTGAAAGACGCTCCGTCGGATGAAGCAGCGACCACAAATTCCATAGATCGACTCAAATAAAAAAGCTTAAATAAAAGCTTCACAGTGTGTGTTTGTTTGTTTGTAGAATTTCTCTTTCTGATAAAATAATTTACCCATTAAACTGTGGCATTAAAAGCCAATATGAATATAAATATGATGTAATAGAAGAATGATGTACACATATATGAATTGCATATGCCAAATACAAGGGTGTAACTTTGGTTTGAGAAGTGGGGGGGACACAAAATGGGGAAAAATGTTTTCGATTTGAATCCCATTTCCTCCATTTACATACAGTTAGGGACTATGGTGATCCAGGAAATAATTAAGTTGTTTATAATGATAAATTCTGCTGCACTGCAATGAGCTTTGGGTTAGCATGGTTGGGTTCAGCATCCTGCCTGCCTAACTGCACTTCTTCGCTTGCGCCTGTTCCCTGTCTCACCTATGAAATATGAAAATGTGCTAGCCTGTTTCTAACTTGACATAATTAAAATTAATTACCTGACCCTTTACACAGCACATACCTGCAACTCTGAGCTACTTCTCCCTGTCTCACCCTCCCTGTCTTTAAGCAGCTTCACCTCATCTGTTCTCTGATATGAAAGCATGTCATAAAAAAAAATAAACAAAAGTTCATCACAACTGAAACTATATTATAACAGTCAACAGAAAAATATCAGGGCCTGATTCTGTTTCTCTCCCACCACACAAGTGAGCAGGTAAATAATATGAAACCACACCCATGTGATGATGTGACCATGTTAAAAAAATATTCTAAACAAATAACAACACGCAATTTGGCTACTACAAGAAGAACATTTAATTTGATAATATTAAAACTGTATTCACTATTTATCATGTACACTTCTTCCCTTTTATCACCAACAAATCAAAATCACCTGGCCTTTCATACAGCACATAACCTACCTGTAACGTTGTGCTGCTGCTGCTTTTCCCTATCTCACCCTCTCTGTTCTGAAGCAGCTCCACCTCATCTGTGCTCTGATATGAAAACAACTGAGTTATGATCATATTGAGTCCACATAGCCAGAAAAGAGTATCTGGATGTACATTTTAAAAACAGGGTATGCCACATTCATTTTCAGATTAATGTGTAAAAAAAAAACCCGACTGCGTATCAATAACTTTACGGACTAGACTGGGCTGATGTGTAAAACTATACTCAGGCTCACCACATAACCATAACACTATATAAAATATAGGCTAACTCAGGCTAGCTCCAAATTAAGCCTTTTCTTTGAACAAGTAAATCAATTTTTACAAATTAACTTCTATTTTAAATGAACAAATATTGTAAGTGAACAACAATAGCTCAAGTTTAGAAAAACATTTATTATTAAGACTTATTTTATTTCTGCATCTGAGTATAATGAGTTGAGTAGCCTATAACAGCAGCCAGAGTCTGCTTGTCATACATTGCTGACAGAAAACGCTGCTGTTTAAAGTGGACACAGAATGTTCTAGGCAACATTAAATGTTTAGGTTAGCTAGCTAAACATTGCTGACAGAAAAGGATGATTTTTTGTTTGGGTTAGGTATTTTCTAGGCAACATTAAATGTTTAGTGTTTGTCACGGTACCAAAATTTCAGTGTTCGGTACCGATACCAGTGAAAATCCACGGTTCTCGGTACCATTTTCGGTACCAAAGCAAAACACAAAAATATGCTAATTATTTAAAAAAAATAAAAAAAAAAATTTTTTCACTAAAAATAAAACCAATGCCATACTTTAAACTTATTTACAATTGTGTTTAAAGTTTTTCTACAAGTATTATAATTATGGAAAACAGTAAACAAGTTTCACCCAAATTTAATTTCTTTTAATTAATGAAATTTAAACATTTTATTTTTTGTTAAATAAAGGTGATTTGCTATTAAAATTAAAACATAAAAGAAATATTGTGTGATTTATTTCTTTAAAAAATAAAGTTTTATTATTTTTTTCAACAGTAGTAGCAGTATCACATACATTCTACTAAATAATAGTAATATTTCTAGCACAATGCCTTTATGTAAAAATGAACATTTATTATTTATTTTGACGGGTTGCAGTGTTTCCCACAGCCTTGCACTCCCCCGCCCCCATATATACATATATATGCGAATTCATTTTCTGCCAGCAGGAGGCGCTTTAAGAGCGGGAGAGATACAGGATTCTCCGGTAACGGCTGCAAAGCAGCGCTGAGCTCACAAACGCTGCCTTATCAAGCATTACATGCAAAATGAAATGAAATCGAAAATGTTCTAAATACAGTCGGTTTCCTTCTGAAATACAGTGATATTAAAACACCCGCATCGGTTTTTGATTTTGAAACGTGCAGTGCTCATGTTTATTCAATGAAGTCAAAGCCTTTTGAAAAATCTATTTGTGGCGGTCAGTTTTGATATTGTAATAAATTATTGTGTGGGAAACCCTGGGTTGCCGTGAATACCTTTAAATTGACACTGGTTTTACTCAAATGAAACGGTAAAATGCTTGTGAAGTGACTCAGAACAGTTTTGGTAATGTTGTTTATGTATTTATGTCCTCATTGAGACGCAGATGCTGAAATTACTGCAAGCGTCACGCGCTTCAGTCTGTAGTAAACAAACCCGCACGTCTCTGCCATTCATTCATTCACACAGACACGCGCAGAACATGCACGATTCATATTTCAACCGATTTTTGTGGCTTAACATTTACAGATACTGGTCCATATGGAGATTTGATTTGATTAATTTATGCTAACTTTGACAAATTCCGTGACTGTCCATATTAAAATGTAAGTTTCATTTTCAATGACTGGATTTTGAGATTCTGTCCGCGTTTTCTGCTTCGCAGAAATCATAGCGCTGTATGCGTCAAGAACCGGGTTGACCGGGTACTCGGTACCACCGGTACTTAAAGAAACCTGGTACCGTGACATTTTCATTTTTTTAGTACCGACTTGGTACTGAAGTACCGTGTCTTTTGAACACAATACCATAGACTGTAAAAAATAAGTAGACAGACATTTTGATTACCCTGACCTGAGCTAATATACCCTGAAACCGGCTACTCAGTAGAACTTTCAGTGCGCTTACACTAGAGTGTGCACGAGACGTCCCTGCCTGTACGCGGACGTGCGCATCGACACAGACAGGCAGGATGTCTGTTCTGCTCGGTCCTGCTCCTCCGTGACGATTACGGCGCGCGGTTAAAAAAATAATAACAAACTAATTTGAAAGTGGGGGGGACACGAACGGGATTTTGAAAAGTGGGGGGGACATGTCCCCCCTGTCCCCATAGGAAATTACGCCCATGGCCAAATATATATTTTTATTCTTCATATTACTTGTATGACTGTGTATTTAAAAATGTAATTGAATAAGTCTGAATGAAAACTTACTCGTAAAGTAAGATCTGGGTTTTCGAACATTCCGACACGCGCACGAGATTGTACAGAATGTAAGGCTTCGTTTTTCATTGATCACGTGATTCTCTGAAAACATGCGCGCCGTTGTTCTGAAATATTCAGTGTCTGAGATATTTGGTGTCATTGGGCGGAGCATACATGAATATTCATGAGTTTCCTTTTTCACGTTAAAGCGACTCTTAAAATATTAGTGCATTGTCACTGAAACAAGATTTTCTAGAAGGTATGTTTCAGCGTAGAATGACATTATACTTAGTGTATAATTGTTAATATGCTAAATAATGAACAGATCGTGTCATGGTTAGTGATTGTCGTAATGATTTAACTGAGGTAGGTTATGCTTCATGTAAATGAGTGTGGCGAGTGGGACTTTTCTTTTTACTGGCAACACCACCCAGGGAATTTCACCCCGAGAATAGGATTTGACTAGCTCAATAGTTAAACCACCAAAATACAGAAAGCACACAGGTTTGACTTATGCTACACCCTAAAATAGGGGAAATGAGTGCTGAGGCCTTAGCCAGTGGAGGGACAGGGTCAAGGGGTGTGGGATCTCAGGCAAGGATTCCCCGATCACACGTGAACACACGGTGGTAAAGAAACTCAAAATAAGCAAACGAGGGAAAACACAGCACACAAGAGGAGACACCACCACCGAGGACACCGACACCACCACTTTCAGCACTCAGCACTGTGGGAGAAAGAACATTCAATTATTGGGGGGGGGATAAATGAATAAACCAAAAATAAATGAAAAACAACTTCAATCTAAGGCAAATCTAGGCAGCAAAGGTGACTTAATAGCTGCCTAGAGCCTAAACAAAAATAACCAAAAATTAACAACAAATCATAAAGTTTCAACAAAAATGAAAGTATTTTTATCAGAACTTAAAGAGAAATATAAATTAACCCAAAAAAAAAAAAACTTAATCATAATTTAACAAATAAACCCATAAACAGACCCAAATCTCCACACACATATTAATAAGCACGGGCAAGCCAAAGAAAGGCAAAGCTATCGTCCGTGTCATAATCACTCAGATACAGCCCTGCCAGACACCCAGTTGGGCAACAGATCCTGGTGCTGAAAGGCTCGTAGAGGCGTTCAAAGCCTGGAGTGAGCTCCTGTAGCTACAACCGGTTGAACAGTCTATAGTCAAAACTTAAGTTGGTTGAGACAAAACAGCAGCGTGGCAGGGAAAGGAGGGGCTAGTGCAGATACCTGCGCAAGCAAAGCAGTTTACAACCCTGACGTACACAAACAAACCAAATTCAGTAACGATTTATGATTAAACAAAATATACACGCGATGCCAACTGGTATACATACTATACGTACCCATCAGGGAGCCCCATACCAATACACCAATAGTACAGCTACACTGAGCCAGCGGCAAAACTCAATCCGGTTTCGTTGCAGGAAGGATTGGATTTATGACAGGGAGACACTGCAAAAGACACTGCATGCTGTTATGGCCATCCTAATACAAACAAGGCCTATAGATAACAAACAAATTAGCCACACTGCATTACCTGTCGAATTACCGTGACTGCACCACGGCCTCGAAAGAGTCCAGAGCAGAAATGTGCCTCTGGCAACAAAGAGTAAAGAGGGTTAAGAGGGCAACCCCTGCCTATATAGCATGCAGTTATGTCTTGATTGGTCCAGAGAGAGTGAGTGTGATTGAAACCATTGCGACCAATCAACCTGCTACATGAGCTTACAACTATTAAGCATTTTTATAATATTCTTATTTTACCTGGAGACTCCCTAAAATGTATTGTTTAATAACTTTGCCAGAATGTATCTGTTGTGCCATAATAAAATTTGTTGTGATGATTATTCTGTGCCATTCCTAATCATTTGCTCAATCATTCAAAAAAGTTTTTAATAACACAGCGAAAACTGAATGTTTTTACACACATGAACATAAACATTCTTAATCTTTTTTTTTTCTTTTTTGTTAGCCCAAAATGATACATTTAGTGGACAAAATGTACTGTATAGTTAAAGAAAAAAAAGGAAAAAAAGGTAATGTTTGTGAAAATTTCTTTAACCACGTGATTTTTTGTCACGGTTCATGAATTGGCTGTCTCACACTGAGGTGTCTGTGTGAGTGTAATTGTGTGGGTGTGGTTACTCATTGTGTTGATTAGTGTCACCAGCTGTCGATGATTTCACCTCCCTTTATTTGTCAGTAAATTCCCTCTCATGTTGTTAGATTGTTGTGGTTGTTCCCTGGTGTGTGGCCTGTTCTTGTGTCTCGTCAAGCCCAGTTCTCCGTTGGATTTCGTCAGTTCCTCGTGTCGTCTGGATGTTCCACGGTTCCTGGGTTTCTCTTCACGCTCTTCACTGCACCACCACCGGAACGCCATCTCGTCCCTGCTTCACCACCTGATTGTTTGTCCCCGGCCTGTGTCTTTACTCTGACCCTCATTATTAAACTTGTTAACTTGCATCTTGCATCCTCTCATTATTCATCACAGAACGATCTGACCAAACAATGGATGCAGCAAGCACTTCCCAACTCCAGGATTTCATCGCTCACAGTATCTCACGTATGGACCAACAGGAAGAAAACATCTCAGACACAGGTCAAGCGGTACAAGCACTCGTGAAGCAGGTGTCCGAGCTCACCCAACAGGTAAAGCTTCTACGGACTCCCACTGCGCTCCCCACGCCGCCCGTTCCCCCACCACCAGCACCGGCAGCAGCGGAAGGACCAGAGCCACGCCTACCCACACCAGAAGGATATTCCGGTGAGCCTGAATTTTGTAGAGCATTCCTCACGAGATGTTCCATGCATTTTGCTTTACAACTATGTACTTTTCAGAGTGAACAGACAAAGGTAGCCTTTGTACTCACCCTGCTGTCAGGAAGAGCAGCGCTTTGGGAAACGGCGGTGTGGGAGAACGGACACAACTGCTGCACCTCGTTCCAGGCACTCTCCGAAGAAATGCGGAGAGTTTTCGATCGGGCAGTGGCGGGTAAGGAGGCGGCCAGATTACTCGCCGAACTGCGACAGGGAAAAGGCTCGGTGGCGGATTTTTCCATTGGGTTCCGCACCCTGGCCGCAGAGTGCCGTTGGAACGAGGAGGCGCAGTGGGATATGTTCCTGAATGGGCTGGCTGACCGTGTTTATAAGGAGATATACGCCATGGATTTACCAGAGACACTGAACGGACTGATAGAACTCGCCCTGAGAGTGGACGCGCGTCTGAATCGCGTAACCCGGCTGACGCATCCCAGCTGTCCACAGCCCAGCTCAGAGAACCACCAGGCCGATGGTGCGAGCGTGGTCAGCCCCGCATTCGATCATGAGCCCATGCAGGTGGGGAGAGCTCGGCTTTCCCGGGAGGAGAGAGAGAGGCGGAGATCCCAGGGACTTTGCCTATACTGCGGCCGGGCGGGCCACTTCATCCACTCCTGTCCGGTAAAAGAGCAGGCCCGGTAGTAAGTATGAGGCTACTATCGGGTGGGATCTCTGCCGAGAAGCCCTCATCACCATCATCGACCCTCCTCCCGGTAAGACTGAGATGGCAGACATCGACGCACTGCACCAATGCACTACTGGATTCGGGAGCGGAGGGTAATTTCATGGATTTTAAATTGGCTGTTCAACTGCAGATCCCCATCACTCCCCTCTCGCACCAGATCACCGTCAACGCACTCAATGGACAAGAACTTCCTCGGATCACTCATTCCACCGAAAGTATCACCCTCATCACTTCTGGCAATCACACTGAAAACCTCTCATTTCTCCTCATGGACTCACCACTTGCACCAGTGGTTTTGGGACACCCGTGGCTCTTTAAACACAACCCCCAGGTCGACTGGTGCATTAACACAATTTCCACATGGAGTAACCACTGTCATGAATCTTGTTTAGTGTCTGCCTGTCCCTCTGTGTCTGGTTCTGTTTCAGAGTAAGGCAGCAGATTTGTCTAACGTGCCCGCGGAGTACCTCGACCTGAAGGAAGTGTTCAGTAAGTCCCGTGCTGCTTCTCTCCCTCCGCATCGTTCCTATGACTGTGCGATAGATCTACTGCCAGGTAAGACTCCGCCTAAGGGCAAACTTTACTCTCTTTCTGTTCCTGAGAGGGAGGCCATGGAGAAATATATTTCTGATTCTCTGGCCTCTGGGTTCATCCAGCCTTCCTCTTCTCCTGCGGGGGCGGGGTTCTTTTTCGTTGGAAAGAAGGATGGTTCTCTGCAACTTTGCATTGACTACCGAGAGCTGAACAATATCACGGTAAAGAATTCTTATCCTTTGCCGTTGATGTCTTCAGCTTTCGAGAGGTTGCAGGGAGCATCCATTTTCACGAAACTGGACTTACGCAATGCATATCATTTGGTTCGCATCAGGAAGGGGGATGAATGGAAAACCGCTTTTAATACCCCCAGGGGGCACTTTGAATATTTGGTTATGCCCTTCGGGCTTTCCAACAGCCCAGCGGTTTTCCAGGCACTCGTGAATGACGTGTTGAGAGACATGGTAGATCAATTCATATGTTTACCTGGATGATATATTGATTTTTCTCTTCGTCTCTCCAGGAACACATTCAACACGTCAGGCGAGTGCTCCAGAGACTTTTCTCATCGATTATCGCCTGCCGAACGTAATTATGACATTGGTAACAGAGTTGTTGGCAGTTAAGTTAGCGTTGGAGGAGTGGCGTCATTGGTTAGAGGGGTCTGGGGTACCTTTTATCGTTTGGACCGACCATAAGAATCTTGAATACATCAGATCAGCTAAGAGACTCAACTCCAGGCAGGCTCGGTGGGCTCTTTTTTTTTTTTTTTTTTTTTTTTTTTTTTTTTCGGACGTTTTGATTTTGGTCTCTCGTACCGCCCTGGGTCTAAAAACATCAAACCCGACTCTTTATCTCGTATTTTTGATCCATCCGAACGCCCGGTCACTCCCGAGTGTATTTAACTGAGAAAGTTGTCATCTCCACTCTGGTATGGGAGATCGAATCGAAGGTCAAGACAGCCTTAGAAGGGGTAACGCCTCCGCCTGGTTGCCCACCGAGTCGTTTGTTTGTGCCGGAGGGGTTACGGTCCGACGTTATTCGATGGGGTCATTGTTCCAACGTGGCTTGTCATCCAGGAGTGACTCGCACTAGTTTTCTAGTTAACCCTCTGGAGTCTAAGGGTATTTTTGGGGCCTGGAGAAGTTTTGTCATGCCCTGACATTTGTGCTTTTTTCAGTTTCTTATAAATATCTAAATGGCTAAAGTCTAATCTCACTGTAATCAGCACAAACTAGGCTATAATAATATGTGAGCAGCATGTATGTACATGATTGTGTTTTTGAGAAAAAAAATGTTATGCGTGGTTAGTGAAAAACTAAAAATGTTAAATCACTTGAATAAGGCAATAAAACACATACAGAAAATTGGTTCCCAGGAATTTTGAGAACTGGAGCTTGTAGCCTAGAATCTTTTTTTTCTAAATGATGTGAAAATCATCTTGTTTACTCACTTACAGAAAAACAATATATTGATTTAAATTTTCTAAGACACTTTTTGTTGGTAAAAGTCATATGCGAGTAGGCGTCAACTATCATGAATTCACACCTGAGAAGACAAAGACCTGCATAATGAGCTGCATAATGAGCCATTCAGTCAGCTGTGTCACTGAGAGGGATGAGTTACAAGAAAGAATGTGAGGACAAAATAAATGTATATAATTTTATGTTTGTAGTTTATTTAGAATATATTTAATTATCCCACAACATAATTTAATATTCACTTGTGAGTGCAGTTAAACAGTTTATTAGGAAAAATCAAAGCTGACTTTCAAACTGAATTTTTTGCATCATTACTCCAGTCACACAATCCTTCAGAAATCCTTTTAACAATCTTATTTTCTACAAAAAAAAAGTTTATTGTTATTATTATTATCATTATTATTATTATTATTATTATTATTATTATTATTAATGTTGAAAAGAGCTGAGAATATTTTTTTTTAGGTTTTTTAGGGGGGATAAATTGAAAGAACAGCAATGATTGTTACATTTGTTACAGTTACATTTATTGTTACATTTATATTATTTACATCAAGCTTTTGAATGGTATAGCAGTGTATATTGTTATTGAAACTTCATAATATTTCACTTGATTATACATTTAGTCAGGAATTATAGTTTGGAAAAAGTCTTTGGAAAAAGTCTAACTAGTAAAATGTTTACACGTTATGTGAAAACTAGTACAAGTATATAAATAAATAAAAAGAGACTTACTCATGTTTATGATCTCTGCTGAATAAAGCACTTCATTCTTTTTTTCTGAGGAAATCCAAATCTCAAATCCTCAACCACATCACATCTTTTTGGGGTGAATTATGTCTTATTCCTCTCATCGCGAAGCAAACAGTAAAATAATAAAAACTTGAAGAACAGTCTCGCTGCGTTGTCTTCTGTTATGTGGGCGTATTCAAAAGCCGCGCGCTTCAGTGAAACATTTGAATCTCAAAAGCGCGCTCGGCGCGGGGGCGTGGTCGCATTAGAAGATAATGAAGGGAGACGTGAAAAACGGACATCGCGTTGTTTTCATATGGATTACTTTATCACAGAATATTTGTTTTCAGCAGCACTTGTTTAGTTTAAAAAAGTAGACATGTCAGGCTTTCTATAGATATCTCTCTCATGTCTCTTCGTTGAGTATTCACTGAGTTACAGTCCATTTTAATGACGCATTTGTATCTGAAGATCAGCGCAGACAAAGGCTGCAGACAGCACTCCTTGTTTGTTATCTTTATTTTATAAGTGCACAAAGTGTTGTTGTTATTATGTCTGTATACAAAAAAAAGTAGACCCTTTACAGATTCGATTGATGTATTGCACTTATCTGTACGATCAAAACTGAAAGTGTAATTTAAGTTCTTTTCGGGGTTATCAGGAGAAAATACCCCAAAACGCGTATACGCGTTAATCGACTCCAGAGGGTTAAGCAACGATTCTGGTGGCCACTTATGGCTCGCGACATTCATGATTTTGTTTTGGCTTGTTCAGTCTGTGCCACTGGTAAGACATCTAACCGACCCCTAGACGGGTTACTTCGACCGCTGCCTGTCCCTTCGAGACCATGGTCCCATATCGCTCTAGATTTTGTCACGGCCCTCCCGCCCTCTAATGGCATGACGGTTGTTTTAACCGTAGTGGACCGGTTCTCGAAGGCGGCACATTTCATCCCCTTGCCCAAATTACCTTCAGCCAAGGAGACAGCGGTCACAGTCATAGATCACGTCTTTCGGTTACATGGCCTCCTGATGGACGTGGTCTCTGACAGGGGTTCCCAATTCGTATCCAAATTTTGGCAAGAAGTTTGTAAGTTACTGGGGGCCACGGTCAGTCTGTCCTCGGGCTATCATCCCCAGAGCAATGGTCAGTCTGAGCGAGCCAATCAGGACCTTGAGAGAATGTTGCTATGTCTGGTTGCCAAGAATCCGTCCTCCTGGAGCCAACAGCTCTCTATGGTGGAGTACGCCCACAATTCGTTGCCAGTGTCATCCACGGGCCTCTCGCCATTTAAGTGTAGTTTAGGTTACCAGCCACCAATTTTTCCTAGTCTGGAATCCGAAGTCGCGGTCCCCTCCGCTCACGCATTCGTCCAGAGGTGCCGCCGTACTTGGACTAGAGCCCGTGAGACTACTCCAAGCAGGGGGGCGCATGAAGGCCAAGGCCGATCGCCACCGGTCAAAGCCTCCCGTTTACGTCGTGGGTCAAAAGGTGTGGCTTTCTACTAAGAATATTCCTCTCCGCTCCGTGTCTAACAAGTTAGCTCCCAAATTCATTGGCCCGTTTCCTGTCACCAAAATTATTAGTCCGGTGGCAGTCCGACTCAAACTTCCTCCGGCGTACAGGAGAATTCACCCCGCCTTCCATGTGTCTAAAATCAAGCCCGTGTTTTATTCTCCCAGTAATCCGCATGCCCCGGCTCCCCCCCCCCCCCCGCTGTGACTCGTAGATGGGGAACCCACGTATTTAGTAAACTGCATTCTGGACTCGAGACGGAGGGGACACGGATTTCAGTACTTGGTGGACTGGGAGGGTTACAGTCCGGAGGAGAGAAGTTGGGTTCCTGCTA
This sequence comes from Cyprinus carpio, assembly GCF_018340385.1. Lineage (NCBI taxonomy): Eukaryota > Metazoa > Chordata > Actinopteri > Cypriniformes > Cyprinidae > Cyprinus > Cyprinus carpio. Next base: position 264,601 of record NW_024879288.1, on the reverse strand, counting down.
GGGACATTCTGGATCACTCCCTTATCGATGATTACAATCGACAGGTAAGGTTGTCTGGGAACGCCAGGAGGCGTTCCTAGGGGGAGGGGTACTGTCATGGTTCATGAATCGGCTGTCTCACACTGAGGTGTCTGTGTGAGTGTAATTGTGTGGGTGTGGTTACTCATTGTGTTGATTAGTGTCACCAGCTGTCGTTGATTTCACCTCCCTTTATTTGTCAGTAAATTCCCTCTCATGTTGTCAGATCGTTGTGGTTGTTCCATTTTGTGTTTAGTTTTTTTATGTCTCTTCGTGCTGAGTTCTATGTTGGATTTCGTCAGTTCCTCCTGTCGTCTGGATGTTCCACGGTTCCTGGGTTTCTCTTCACGCTCTTCACCGCACCACCACCGGATCGTCATCTCGTCCCTGCTTCACCACCACCACCTGATTGTTTGTCCCCGGCCTGTGTCTTTACTCTGACCCTCATTATTATTATTATTATTAAACTTGTTAACTTGCATCTTGCATCCTCTCATTCATCACATTTTTGTCTTTAATCATACACTGCATTGTGATGCACTTTGAGATGAATTGGAGATTCAGATGAAAATCATTTTGACTGGTCAAATTGTGAAATCAGCAACCTTGCAGTACTTTAACAATGTTTTACTTATTTTCTACAAACTTATAACAATTAAAATGTTTTATATTTTAATAACAAATGGCTAAATCAAACCATACCGTAATTTGTATATTTTCATTTCAAAGATAAAAGTAGATTCCTTTTGCCGAATAAAGACAGCAACTGATCCTGTGTTAAAGTTTTATTAACAGATGTGGTGAAGGCATTACATAAATGACATTTACAACACACCTGTATAAATATCAAATGCATGTTTAAAAAGAAAAATGTGAAAGCTACACAAGTGTCTACTTTGTATAGTTGTTTAAGGATAGGCCTACTGATCAACACAAGTAGGCTTATGTTGTATGATCATTACGGTAAGTAATATCTCTTATGGATCTAAAACCTGTTATAAATTCCTATGAACAACTAATGGCAAAGAGAGATTTGTACTCCATGAACAAACTCAATGAAATCAGTCTACATGTTGGGAGAAGAAACATATTTCCAAATCAATGGGACCAGATTGTTTATACCCATTGCAGAATAGGCCATTCAAGAATGATCCACATGTTTTTAATATTAGCAGAATATTCACCAATATGTTCCTTTTTGCCAAAACCCTTTATCCATTAAGTGTATAAATCGTTTTTATACATGTTGCTATAATGTATAATGCTAATGTTTTTCTATTAGGTCGTGCTTGGTTTGATTACCTTTGATTATCTCGATTCCAAAAGTGTGGATTTCAGAAACAAAATGTAGTTAAACTTTAAAACTGGTCAAATAATACAACATTTGTATCATATATTATACATGTTTGTTTATTTATATATATATATATATATACAAGAGGGGTCCAACCCGGTACTAGCAAGGTGTACCTAATAAAGTGGACAGTGTGTGATATATTTAATTTTTTTATATAATGTAATGATAAAAATTAAACTTTCATATATTTTAGATTCATTGCACACCAACTGAAATATTTCAGGTCTTTTATTGTTTTAATACTGATGATTTTGGCATACAGCTCATGAAAACCCAAAATTCTTATCTCAAAAAATTAGCATATTTCATCATCAGTGTTTTTAATACAAAAAAAGTCAACCTTCAAATAATTATGTTCAGTTATGCACTCAATACTTGGTCGGGAATCCTTTGGCAGAAATGACTGCTTCAATTTGGCGTGGCATGGAGGCAATCAGCCTGTGGCACTGCTGAGGTGTTATGGAGGCCCAGGATGCTTCGATAGCGGCCTTAAGCTCATCCAGAGTGTTGGGTCTTGCGTCTCTCAACTTTCTCTTCACAATATCCCACAGATTCTCTATGGGGTTCAGGTCAGGAGAGTTGGCAGGCCAATTGAGCACAGTAATACCATGGTCAGTAAACCATTTACCAGTGGTTTTGGCACTGTGAGCAGGTGCCAGGTCGTGCTAAAAAAATGAAATCTTCATCTCCATAAAGCTTTTCAGCAGATGGAAGCATGAAGTGCTCCAAAATCTCCTGATAGCTAGCTGCATTGACCCTGCCCTTGATAAAACACAGTGGACCAACACCAGCAGCTGACATGGCACCCAAGACCATCACTGACTGTGAGTACTTGACACTGGACTTCAGGCATTTTGGCATTTCCTTCTCCCCAGTCTTCCTCCAGACTCTGGCACCTTGATTTCCAAATGACATGCAAAATTTGCTTTCATCCGAAAAACAAAAAAAGTACTTTGAACCACTGAGCAACAGTCCAGTGCTGCTTCTCTGTAGCCCAGGTCAGGCGCTTCTGCCGCTGTTTCTGGTTCAAAAGCACACGCCTGTGCACGGTGGCTCTGGATGTTTCTACTCCAGACTCAGTCCACTGCTTCGGCAGGTCCCCCAAGGTCTGGAATCGGTCCTTCTCCACAATCTTCCTCAGGGTCCGGTCACCTCTTCTCGTTGTGCAGCGTTTTTTGCCACACTTTTTCCTTCCCACAGACTTCCCACTGAGGTGCCTTGATACAGCACTCTGGGAACAGCCTATTCGTTCAGAAATTTCTTTCTGTGTCTTACCCTCTCGCTTGAGGGTGTCAATGATGGCCTTCTGGACAGCAGTCAGGTCGGCAGTCTTACCCATGATTGCGGTTTTGAGTAATGAACCAGGCTGGGAGTTTTTAAAAGCCTCAGGAATCTTTTGCAGGTGTTTAGAGTTAATTAGTTGATTCAGATGATTAGGTTAATAGCTCGTTTAGAGAAACTTTTCATGATATGCTAATTTTTGGGTTTTCATGAGCTGTATGCCAAAATCATCAGTATTAAAACAATAAAAGACCTGAAATATTTCAGTTGGTGTGCAATGAATCTAAAATATATGAAAGTTTAATTTTTATCATTACATTATGGAAAATAATGAACTTTTTCACAATATGCTAATTTTTTGAGAAGGACCTGTATATATATATATATATATATATATATATATATATATATATTATATATATATATATATATATATATATATATATATATATATATATATATATATATATAGAGCATTTGATTTGTTTAACTATTAAAGTGATAAAGTACACATTCTGCTGGTCATCATCCACCATCCCCTGCATCGGATTAAAAAAAACAAACAAACACAAATTCAAAAGTTACTTCTGAGAATGTTTACCAATGTCTTCATATATGTGTGCAATAGTGGCCTCATATATAACTTGAGAAAATTTAAGTCTTCCCCATTAGAAGTGCTTCTGCAAACTAGGAAAAAAATTACAGGCAAAAGTGCAAGTAGCAAACTACTGATTTGTAACAGATACATTAATTACAAACAAAACAGCTTCTCCTCATGATCTGCAATCTTCTTGTAGGCTGTCATGCACTTGTGAAGAGTTTGCATGCTACTTCAGAGATAAAGTTATAAACATTAGATCAGGGATCTGCTTAATAAATGATAATCGGTCAATTATTCTTCCTCCATTATTAGGTGTAGAGAATGGAAAGTTTTACTTTGGTTGATGTTGAGACACTAAGAAAGGTTGTTACAGAATTGAGGCCATCTACTTGTTCCCTTGATCCAATTCCTAACTCTCTTTTTAAAAGTATTTTTGTCTCCATATCTACTGATATCCTTGAGATAGTAAATCACTCCCTGCAGCTTGGCATTTCCCCTTCTGATCTTAAATCTGCCCTAGTAAAACCTGTGTATAAAAAAGGGAGCTCAGATATTTTTACTCCTAGTAATTATAGACCCATCTCAAATCTTACATTTTTAAGTAAAATATTAGAGAAAATAGTTTTTAATCAGTTGAGTACATTCGTAAATGCAAATTCAAAACTAGAGATGTTTCAGTCTGGTTTTAGAAAATACCATAGTACAGAGACCTCTCTTCTTAAAGTTGTAAATGACATAAATATAAACCTTGACAGAAATTGGCCTTCAGTTCTGGTGCTTCTTGACTTGAGTGCTGCGTTTGATATAATAGATCACCAGATTCTTTTAAACCAGGGATGTGCATCTCCATAACTGAGGCCGATGCGATACACATCTCGATGCATAGCCAAATATGTGATGCATTTGAGATACATATATGGATGTATAGATGATGTTATGTTAGATTAGATTCAATGTTGTTGGGATGTGTTGCGATTCGGTTTCGATTTGTTTCTTCACAATGTGATTTAGTGTAATACGATGCAATGGAGAAAAATAATATGCTGTGCAATTCAATATGTAGATATTTAACTTTTATTTATTTTGTTCCGACAGAAATTTTATCTTAAAGTATCTTAAGTGCCATCTGACTTTTTACACATGGCTCTTTCACAAACAAAAGATAATTTTTTTACAAAACCAAAAGATTAAATAAAAACAGACATTCTTTTCCTGTCTTGTCTCTATAGTTACTTTTAACAGCTCACACATTTAACAGGTGAAACAATTTAAGAATGCTGCTCAGGGATAAACAATAAAGAAATGTTCTGCAACTTGCCAGAGTTCTAGGTGGTACAGTAACTCTCAGGAGGACACCTCTCGGTCTCCGTAGTGTTGTTGTGATACGTCATAATCACGTAGCAGCTGCAGTGGTGATGAGAGAACGCGCTTTCGCAACAGTTCAGAAAGGAGAAATCAATCTAAAAGTTGCATAACAAAATATTGGTCGCTTTATAAATAGTAAAAGAATAGCTCATCTACTAATAATTATATATGAATAAATCTGTTTTTTACCGATGCAGATATGTTAGAAACGATGCATCGCGATACAAATGCCAACTGTATCCGATGCACGCTTATTTAAATCAATGCATCGCATCGTAAGCTTTTATGTCGATGCACCGATGCAAATCGGTGAATCTTACCATCCCTATTTTAAACAGATTAAGTGACTATGTTGGTCTATCTGGAACAGTTTAATTTTTTTTTTTTTTTTTTATTTTATTTTTTTATCATCATATCTTAGTGAAAGAACATTTGTAGTATCTATTAATAATACCTTGTCTGAATATAACAAGGTACCATGTGGGGTTCCTCAGGGATCAGTTTTAGGACCACTGCTTTTTAATCTATATATGTTACCTCTCGTTTACATCATCAGGAGGCGTGGTATCTCTTTTCATAGCTATGCTGATGACACACAGTTGTATGTAGCCTTGTCTCCTGATGACCCTGTGCAAATCGATACACTCGCAAATTGCATCCAAGACATAAATGTTTGGATGTCACAAAACTTCTTACAACTCAACCAAGATAAAACTGAAGTATTGATTATTGGATCAAAAGCGCAGAGAGAGAAATTGACCCCCAAACTAAATATACTTGGATCAAACCCAAGCCATGTGGCAAAAAACTTAGGATTTGTCTTTGATTCTGATTTTAACTTTAAAGCACATGTACGCAATGTTACCAAAATAGCATTTTATCATCTGAAGAACATTGCTAAAGTAAGACCATTTCTTTCTCTGAGCAACACAGAAAATTTAATGCATGCATTTATAACTAGCAGGCTTGACTATTGTAATGCCCTTCTTTCTGGTCTACTAAAGAATACGACTAACCAATTGCAATTAATCCAAAAAATACTGCTGCTGGAATATTGACAAAAAACAAAAAGAGAGATCATATTACACCAGTATTAAAGTCATTACACTGGTTACCTGTTAGTTTTCGTGTTGATTTTAAAAATCTTTTATTAGTTTAAAAGGCTTATAAGGTTTAAGACTTTTTTATATTATTTTATTTTTATTAATTTCAGAATGAAACAGGTAAACATTAGAATAAAAACATATGGGGGAATAAAGTAACAATTAAAAGGAAAATATACAAACATTTTACAATCATAAAAGTTACAGTTTATTTATGATTTTTTTTATAATATTGGATGTTTTTAAGGCTTTTTTTATTAGAGGAGATTCTCTGAAGTGATGAGTAAAGCAAAAGTAAATCAGAAGTGAATATTTAACAATTAGGTTTAATGTTAAGGCATCGCGGTTTGTGAATGTGGAATTTTCCCATCATACAAATAAAGTCCAGGACATCCTCTAGCTCCCTGTTATCAGAAACCACAGAATGAAAGAGAACCTTAACTGCTGAAATGTTACATCATGAAAGAATACAAGGAGTAAAGATGCTGAAATCTGAAGCCAGAATTGTTTAGTATAAGGACAGAAATAGAATAAATGTGAAAGATTTCCTCTTCCTCTTCTTGGCAAAAAGAGCAGAGTGGAGAAAGATTTTGTATAAATGTACTTTTGTTGCAGGGGTAATAATGATGAATAATTTTAAAATTAACTTCTTTTATTTTATTATTAAACAAAAAAATTAGTTTGGGACTGTCCATACTTTTTGAAAATTAACAATTGGATAAAGTGCCAACCATTTTCCATAAGCTTTAAAAGATGAACCATTATTAGCAGTAACAAAGTTTCTCAAAAATTTGTTTGTAAACTTATCCATAATATTAACCCCTTGAATAAATAATTGAGGGATAATTAAACTAAAATTACAATATATTTTTTAAGACTTCATTAAAAATAACAACTTAGGAGGAATGGAATTTGTGAGAATAGTATACTGTAGTCCCGTTTTGAAGCATGTATCCCATATTTATTAATAAAATCAACATAAGTATAAAAATCTCCACCGTTGCTTATTAAATCTGAGATAAACACAATGCCCTTGGAGAATCAATCAGTGAAGAAATCAGATTTCAAGCTGATAAAACATACTGATTATTCCAAATAATATGAGAGGGAAAATTGTTTAAAGATTAGCTTCCATGAATCTAAAGCTTGCTTATGGAAGTTTGAAAGCTTCATAGGGAGCCTTGTGGACTTAAAATCACTAGAAAGCAAAAACTGTAAATTTCCACATCTCTTAAAAATCATTAGGAATCCAGAACCAAACTGAATTCCCCTTCAAACACTTTTTTAGCCAGTTTATTTAAAAAATTTGGTTTAGGGTAAAAAATCTAAGACATTCAACCCTACCTTTGAACATGGCTGTGTTAAAGATTTTCTACTGATGTGTTCCACTAGGGGTGCACGATGAATTTCGGCCGATAATTAATGCGCATCTCGTCAGTAAAGCCGGTTCTCTAATGGTAAATTCCATCAGGTGTGTGATTTCACATAGAGCAGCTGTTACTACACAGAGCCGTTGTTAACTGACAAGCTGCACAAACAATCAGCATGGATTATCAGCATGGATGTGCGCACCTTGTCAGTTAACAACGGCTCCGTGTAGTGACAGCTGCTCTATTTGAAATCACGCACCTGATGGAATTTACCGCTGATTAGAGAACTGGCTTTACTGACGGGATGCGCATTAATTATCAGCCGATATCTATCGTGCACCCTTATGTTCCTCCTTATTTTTCCATATGAATTTAAAATTAAGAGAGTCAGTAGATTTACAAGTGTTAGAATCAATATAAAGTGGTATAGAAGGATAAACAAAGCATGAAATACTTTCAGTAAAATATATATCGGCCCTTGATTTGATATCATTGATTATTATTTATTTATTTATTTTATACCTGAGCAGTACGAATCATTAAGAAGCAGGGAACAGTTTAATTTCCAGTAGCCAGGGATACAGGTTCTAGAATTTTTTGGCATCTATATTAAATCAATACCACAATGATCAGTTTGTGGTGAAGGACTACAAGAGACAGACGTCTAAAATGAAATCAGAGAAACAGAGACTAGCCATAAATCAATATGAGATTTTTGAGTTTGATCTGGTTTTAAACCAAGTAAACGAGGTGGAACAAGGATACAGAAATCTGAATTCATCAATCAAATCTAGAGATTGACAGAAAACAGAAATGACTGGATTAACAGCATTTCGACATTGTCTCGGAGGATATCGGTCTTCAGAATAATTAGGAGCTTCATTAAAATCTCCTCCAATAATCAAGTAAGCAGAGGGAAACTTACACTATTTTTCAAGAATAAGCAAAGAAATCTCTGACATAAGAGTAGCATTCATATCAAATCTATTTAAACCATATACATTAACTAAAATAAAATAAGATTCATCCATATGTATCACAAAACCATTAACCATCTTCCTTCTGGTAAAGACAAAAAATCAATAACTGTTCCATTTAATTTTTTACCAAAAAAACAGCGACACCTCCTGCACGGCGAGTTCCATGACAAAATAAATTAATATTTGCCAAATTTTGCCAAAATTTCTCATCCTCCTCACATGAAGTTGACTTGAGTTTCTTGCATGAAAAAACATCTTAGTTAAATGATTTACAAAACGAAAATACATATTTTCTCTTAATTAAATCTAGTATCCCCCGAACATTAAGTGAAAAACAAGAAATACTTAACATTAGTGAACGATGTAAACTAAACAGACAAACAATTGGCTTATAAAGTTAGAAATAGACAAAGGATAAGAAAAAAAAAAGAACAAGTTTGAGCTTGCTCAGAAAATAAGGGCAATCATGGCTTATTTTATAAGAAAAGGCAAAATGAACAAATTTCTCTCTATTAATAACTCTCTATTAATCTATTGATAAAAAGTATGTTAAAGCGAACTGAAGTGCAGTTAGGGCATTTACCTCGATAGGCTTATTTTTTTTACCTTCTACGTATGTGAAAGCACCTCTAAAACCTGCCCTTTTCCCTTCATCTCTTGCTCGTTTCACTAGAGGCCAGAGTTTGTTGTGTTCCTCTTTCATGTTCAATGACAAGTCTTCCAAAATCCTGTAGTTGTTCCGTCGCAGGTAGTCAGAAGATTTTGCATCTTTCCAGATTTTGTCTCTTACACTGCGTGAGGTAAACTGGACAATGATGAGACGAGAACGATCTGTAGCAGATTTGCGACCAAGTCTGTATACAATGTCCACTGAATTAGCAAGAGATGCGACAGATTCCGGTTGAAAAACATTTCCAAAGATTTGCAGGATTACATTTTTTACTTTCTCATTGATTCAGGAACACCTGCAAAAACGCAGATTCCATCTCCGCTTGTATTCATCCAGTTCCAAGCATGACTGCCAAAGAGATTCATTTTCTTTTGCCAGGGAAGAGAAACCATATTCTCCAGAGAGGCAACTCTTTTATTAACGTCTTCGATTTCCTTGCCAAAAACTCCATAGATGAGGAGAGGGAACGTAATAGAAGCAGTGTTCTCTTGAACCGACAGTTCCACTGACTGTAGCCTTGACAACGATTCCTCTTGAAGTTTGCCTATTTTTTCAATCGCAGCCAAAAGAACAGAGTTTGGTACATCGTCATTCACTGCTACACGCGATTTCTTGGCCACTGGAAGTTTTTCTGGAGTTTCAGGTAGAGGTATTATGTCAGCATCAGATCTTAAGGCCATAGATATGGCCTAGTCATGAATGTCCATCACATTAGCCTCAGAAGAGTGCGTCATGGTTTCTACCTGATTTACCGATGGTGAATTCGAGAAAACTTTTGTTCTTGTTTTTTGTAGAAACATTGCCCATAATAAGTCTGACAACTCAAAAAAAGGCAAAAAAATCAATAAGCCATTGAAAACTGTTTATAATACTTCACATAACTATGAAGTAAAACTGAGCTTTGCTCACTTAACTCACGAGCTACAGGTACAAGCGTGTTAACACGGCGCCATCTTGCATGCTCCCCCCCATTGCACGGACTTGCTCCAGACTATCTTTCAAAAATGCTTACAGTGCATGAACCTAGACGGACTCTCAGGTCCTCTGATTCTTTTCTTTTAACTGTACCTTATAGCAGAACTAAAAAATTTGGTGATGCTGCGTTTAGCCGTTATGCTCCTCGCCTCTGGAACAACCTTCCAGAGAGCATAAGATGTGCTGAAAACATTAATAGTTTTAAATCTAAATTAAAAACGTATCTTTTTCATCTGGCCTTTCTGTAAAGACTTACAAAAACATCTGTATATTTCATGTGTTGTTTTGCCTCATTTTTAATGATTTATTTTATATTTTATATTTTAATATTTATTCAATTCAATTCAATTCAAGTTTATTTGTATAGCGCTTTTTACGATACAAATCATTACAAAGCAACTTTACAGAAAATTAAGTCTACAATATTTAGTAGTAGCTTATCAGTGGTGACTGTCAGTTCATGTGCATATAGCAGAAATGTTCAGAAAAATCAATAAAAAGACGTAAACAAACAGACGATTAACACTATTAACAGCAATTATGCAATCAAACTTAAGAGCAAAATGTGGTAGTTCTGTATGTTGTCTCTGGGTTAGCATCATCTGAGGTCCTCTGAGGGGTTGGCATCATCTCTTCTCAGGTGTTCTGGATCCAGACTGGAGCTTGTGTAAATCCTAGTTACCACGGGATGTAAATCCCGTGGCAAAGCAGAGAAACAAATAGAGACATAATTAGCGTAGCTGCTGTTCCAGCCAAGTACAATTAATTCGTTTAACCCAAGCTAAAGAATAATAATGCACATTTGATCAGATATAACTGCAGTCCAAAATTATAAGATGCATTATTTGAATGCTTGGCCAAAGAGGTGTGTTTTAAATCTAGATTTAAACAGAGAGAGTGTGTCTGAGCCCCGAACATTATCAGGAAGGCTATTCCAGAGTGGGGGAGCCAAATGCGAAAAAGCTCTTCCTCCTTTAGTGGACTTTGCTATCCTAGGTACTATCAAAAGTCCAGCGTTTTGTGACCTTAGGGATCGTGATGGGTTGTAGCGAGGTAGAAGACTAGTTAGGTACGCAGGAGCTAAGCCATTAAAAGGGCCTTATAAGTAAGTAATAATATTTTGTTAGTGATACGGAACTTAATAGGTAGTCAGTGCAGAGACTGTAGTATTGGGGTAATATGATCATATTTTCTTGACCTGGTAAGGACTCTAGCCGCTGCATTTTGGACTAACCTGTAGCTTGTTTATTGAGGATGCAGGACAACCACCTAGCAGTGCATTACAATAGTCCAGTATAGAGGTCTTGAATGCATGAACTAGCTTTTCTGCATCAGGAACAGGTAACATGTTTCGTAGCTTGGCAATGTTTCTTGGCAATTTATAAACTCTATTCTTATTTGTGCATTTAAATGGGTCTATTTTATTTTTGTTTAGTTAATTTTTATTAATTGCTGTATCATTTTGGTTCCCTCATGTCTGTTAAGCACTTTGAATTGCATTTACTTGTTTAGAAAGGCGCTATATAAATAAAATTTGCTTGCGTCGATGTGACACCTTTAAGGAGAAAAAAAGTTGTTACTTCTTAAGAGTCTTTATATTGTTCCTTATTTCTCACCTTGCAGTCTTACAATACAGTAAGCAAGTTTTATTATGCCACCATATATAGGCTACACACTTCAAACGACACACTTTTAATAGCAAAAACAGAGGAATGTAAGAAAATATTTAAAATCTGTTGGCTCATTTACTTGTAACGTTTTCTAACGATAGGCTACCTCTGGCAAATCAGTGTAATCGTCGAATAAACATATAACACAAGGAAACAATTTATAACACTGTGCACAAATGAACAATTATGTTCTAAGTTTGCTTAACTTCGTTCGAAGCTGAAACGTAATTACCTTGTCGAAAGTTTTTGTGATCCGGTGAAAACGCACTAATATTTTCTGAGTAGCTTTAGCGAAACAGGAAACTCATTAATATTCATGTTTACTCCGCCCAGTGACACTAAATATCTCAGACACTGAATATTTCAGAATGACAGAGCGTGTGTTTTCAGGGAATCACGTGATCAACGGGAAAACGAAAGCCTCACTTTCTGTCCAATCACGTGTGCATGTCGGAATGTTCGAAACCCCAGATCTTACGTTACCTGTAAGTTTTGATTCAGACTTATTCAATAACATTTTTAAATACACAGTCATACAAGTAATATAAAGAATAAAAATTATATTTGGCATATGCAATTCATATATGTGTACATCATTCTTCTATTACATCTTATTTATATTCATATTGGCTTTTAATGCCACAGTTGAATGGGGTAAATTATTTTATAAGAGAGAGAAATTCAACAAACAAACAAACAAACACACACACTATGGATTGTGGTCGCTGCTTCGTCCGACGGAGCGTCTTTCACAGGTTTTTTGGATGCTATATATTTTTATTAACCACCACATGGCGCTGTTTTTTTACACTCGCGTAGCTTTGGATCCTTTTCCCGAAACAGACAGAGAAAAGCCTCAGTGCTTCATGAGGCTTCATTTAACCATCACTACCTCAAACTACTTGGACGCGTATAAAACGTGACCATTTCACACCGCTGCCATCTTGTCCTCCTCTTTCCACTTGTTTTGATATTTTCTTATCTAGAATGACGTGTGACTTACAAGTCCAAATACATTTGGGGTCCACTGTTGTTTGATAACATACTTATTCAGTGTCTTTTCTGATTAGATATTTTCAGAATATATATTTCAGAATAATATTATTATTCTGAAAATATATCACCACAGAAATTCTCACCATTCCGTGCACATGCGCTCGGCCACACTAAAAAAGCTAAAACCATGACAGACTTGTGACACGGTGTTGACATTAAATGCACAAAAAGTTTTGAGTCCTATGTTGACTAGTTAACTTTTTTTTAAATGAAATTGGACATCCCTACCACTCGAGAAAATTTTGGATTTAGACCTTTGAATTTCACCATTCACCAAAAGGTAAGTAGTTTGTGTCACTGCATTCGAGATTCAACACGAGACTTTAAATGAACAGGAGCAAAAATAACTCTTTTTCCAGAAGAAAACCCTTATCGCAGTCATTTCTATGTTCCACTTTTTACTAAGTTAAGAGTACCACTGCTGCGCTCTCAGCAGTAATAGTTTAGTTTATTCACAGTGTGTTTTAATCAATCTGCAACTGGTCACCATTTCTTTTAAATTTCTTTTAATCACAATTCTGCCATCTCTAGCAACAGGCCACAGGCTGTGAGGATAGGGTCTGTCACATCGGACACCACCATAACCAACACTGGAGCTCCTCAAGGCTGTGTCCTCTCTCCTTTTCTTTACACACTCTACACTAATGACTGTATTAGTCCTTCAACCATCACAACATACTACAAATACTCAGATGATACTGCAATCCTGGCTCTCCTCAACAATTACACTAGCATTGCTGCTTACCACGACACGATATCACACTTTACACACTGGTGCACAGACAATTTTCTCCATCTCAACGTTGAGAAAACAAAAGAACTGGTCTTTAATGCACCCAGTCTCAGTCGGATCTCCATTCATGGCAACATGATAGAACAGGTTGAGAAATTCAAATATCTTGGACTCACCCTGGATAACAAGCTCACTTTTGACTATCACATAAAGGAAATCTATATATGTTTCAAACAGAGTCTTCATTTTCTACGAAAATTAAGTTCCCTTTACATTGCCCCTCATCTTCTGTTATTACTATACACAAGTATTATCCAGCCCATTCTGTTATACTGCTCCACCAGTTTTTACACCATGCTGTCAGTCACCAACAAAATCAAACTGAATAAAATCACACACATAGCTTCAAAAAATAATACACTCCCCTACACCCAACATCTCAGAACTCAATGACAGAGCATTAGCCCGCCTTGCCCGGACAATAATAACAGACCCAGAGCACCCCCTCAACTTCCAGTTCACTCTCTTGCCCTCCGGGCGAAGATACAGGACCCTAACATGGCGAAGGGCTCGTTTCAAAAAGAGCTTTGTACCATCTGCAATTTCAATCCTTAATAGGCTACAAAGTTAAACATTCACCTTTTTGTGTTTTTTTTTTTTGTTGTTTTTGATGTTTAATTTTTTGTTTTGTTTTTTTTTTTTTTTTTTTTTTTTTTTTTTTTTGCCAGTTGCGTGTGCTGTATGATAATCTGTGAGAACAAATTTCCCGTTAAGGGACAATAAATTATCTATCTATCTATCTATCTAGTTCACTTAAATGGTCTTGCAGTGTAAAAGCACCAACCACAGTCTTTCAATTAGGCTAATATGAACTGATAAATACATAATATTTATAAAGAAATAAATAAAATGGTGTTAGATGGGGTATAGCATGTCAGGATATGTCAACTTACCAAAATTAAAACTATGCAAAAATAGTTTGAGAGACTTGGTGACTTGATTGTCATCAATGTTTTATATTGTGACAAATGGGCCTGATCCATTGTTCTAGACTACCGTAACAAAAGTTTGTTACCTAGCATATAAAAAATAACATTGCTTTCCACTGACCACTTTATACAAATCTCATTATGCGTTGTAATATCTACTCAATGTGTCACATACATCCATGCTGCTGAACCATCCACTCACCACCAGAGGTCAGTATCTCCAACCTGATAATGTGCATCAACTTTCATCCCTCACTCAAGCAGCTTTCTAACCCAGTCACCTCATTACCCACAATGACACCACGAGGAATGTTTATTAATTTTGAAAAATGGTGTTTAAAAATCTCCCACTAACTCACATTGTTAAAAACCATTCAATTCAAACTGCCAACAATGCTGAGATAATGAATTTTGAAATTCAAAATGAAAAACTGCTTTCATAATCCACAACATAACCACAGAATGATTTGCTCATTTCAGCTGGCAATTTATTGCAACAAAGTCTTGTGAAAAGCACCATGGTTGTCTATATTCCTGCGTTTATTTTCATATTAAATAGCTATTTCTTAGATGTAATACATGCATGTATTCGGCAAACACGTTTATCCAAAGCAATTTACATTGCATTCAATCTATATGTGTTTTCTTTTTTAATTCATGCATTCACTGGGAATCAAACCTATGAGTCTTATCACAAGACTAAAACATCTTTACGTAGAGTTGACCATGATGTTTCCCAACTCAACTGAGTGTTGCTGAAACCTCTGACATTAAGTGATTAGAAGTATTAAACATGAGAGAATAAAACATTCTGCACTAGAACATTCTACTGTGAACTGGATAACTGTGAATCATCACAGACAGATGTGAGTTATGATTATTTATATAGTTATTTTACTGTTCATAAAGATTCTTTTTTATATAATTTCTACTAAAAGTAGCATTTAATGGTTGCATATGTGTATCATAATTCAAACTTGCCTACAATAGTAATGAATTAATCTGGTATTTATAAATAACACATCTGACACATCATTTTAAATATGATTAGAACATTTACATTGAAAATATGTGATATTAGCAGGATAATCTGGACTCTTCAATAATAGAGAATGACCAGACGGACTTTACAAGGGGAGTTGATGATCAGTGTTGTTTTAACGAAACAGTGAGGAATTCTATGAGAGTGATTTCTCTGGTCTTCTACTACCTGACCTTGATCCTCGGCGTTTCCTGGAAATATATTTGTTGTGTATGTTGCTGCATTGAAGATGAAGAGGACTGTTAATACAGTAGGGTTTCTGAATCTAGCAATTGCTGACCTCTTGTGCTGCCTTTCCACTCTTTACTATGTGGCACAAAGATCTAATCTTGATTACTGTCCATATGGATACACCATGTGCAAGATTCTCCCCTTCATTATGCTCATCACCATGTTTGCCAGCGTTTTCACCTTGAACTTGATTAGTCTGGATCGGTTTGTTCAGGTGATCACGCCGGTTTGGGCTCAGAATCATCGCAGCTTGTTCATCGCACGACTGTCCTGTGCAGCGGCTTGGATTCTGGCTTCAATTCTTAGTCTGCCTTTTATGATGATAAAAGAGACTTACACAGAAAACTAATAAAAACACACTGTCTGAATTATCAATGTAATGAAGTTTATTTTAAATTGTATGGAAGGTTAAGCATCTTCAGATTTGTGTTTGGCTTTTTGGTTCCCTTGTGGATGTGGCCGAGGTAGTGTACCCATTGTCTGTCTCTTTGGCGTATTTCAACAGCTGTCTGAACCCCGTTCTGTATGTTTTCATGGGGCAGGATTTTAGGTGCAATGTTAAACCTTCTCTAAGACATGTTTTTGAAAGAGTTTTCTCTGAGGAGGGAACACAAGCATCACGATCCACACAGCCACAACACACACACTCTGTGTAGTGAAGATATCACCTCATTTATACTATATATGCTGTATATGAGTTTTCTGATTGATTTTTATTAGTATTTTAATAATGTTCTAATTATTTCTTTTCGAAATTCATCAACTCGAAGCCAGCAAGTCATCTAACTCTTATTCATCTTTCCTGAGTCTTTTTCTCTCTATTGTTGATGTTTTTTTCAGTGATTGGTGATTCGTCAAAGCTTAACATCACAATGATGGAATACTGATGCTTGATTAACTTTTTTGGAAGCTATCAGCTTAGAAAAATCTTGTAATATTCCACTAATAATGGCATGTGGTCTCTATGCTGAATTCATGAAGAAAAAAGAAAAAAAATAATATATATATAATTTGAATTCATTGTAGTGAAGATATCAACTCATTTATTCAGTTTTCTGATTTATTTGTGTTACCATTCTAAAACGATTTAATTATTTCTTTTCAAAATTCAACAAGTCAAACTCAGCAAGTCATCTAACTTTTATCCATGATTCCTGTTTTTTTATGTATTGTTTATATATTTTCAGTGATTTGTCATGATCTTTTGCCAAAGTTTAAAACCAGCATAATAGAATACTATGCTATAGTGTGTTCTTTTGTTTGCTGTCAGCTTATAT
Organism: Cyprinus carpio; assembly: GCF_018340385.1. Classification (NCBI taxonomy): domain Eukaryota; kingdom Metazoa; phylum Chordata; class Actinopteri; order Cypriniformes; family Cyprinidae; genus Cyprinus; species Cyprinus carpio. Next base: position 247,883 of record NW_024879288.1, on the reverse strand, counting down.
AAAGTTTGTAATATTTCACTAATAATGGCTTGTGGTTTCTATGCCGAATTCATGAAGACAAATAAAAATGAATATACATAATTTAAAGCTTGCATTTATGATTAAAACTAAGGCTGATGTTAGACTGGGCAACTTTGGGCAATGTTGCATGAATAGGCAACCAGGTGAGACACGGGGCTCACAACTGATCTAAAATATCCAGATAGAAATGTTACTCATCCTCAATGAGAAAGTGCCCAAGCAATATTGTTCAAAAAAAGTTGCCCAACAAAATTTCTCAAAAAGTTGCCTCATGTTTCATCAGCCTAAAACATTTTTTTTCCATATTTCAGTGCTTCAGTTATTTTATAACTTTGCTGTTATGTTTTTTTTCACACTTTTGTGTTGTATAAACTTATCATAAATTACAAGCAAAGTGTGTTATGTATAAACAGTGTTTTGCATATAAAGTGCAAAAAAAATAAAGTTTAAATGTATGTTCACTGGAATGTTCATTAAATATTCAATTAATTTTGAGTGAAGATTGTTCATTATTAGTGCAAATAGTTGCTAACAACCGTTTTCTCTGGGTAAAATAGCCAAAGCATAATGTTTTCAATTCTAAGCATCTAAATAAAAAAAAACATCAAATTCAGATATGCTTTAAAAGCAAAAAATAATCAGTTACATCTTTACACACATATACACAACTTCATCTTTTTCCTCATGACATTCTGTACACTCTTAAAAATAAAGCTTTTTTTATTGGCATCAATGGTTTCATGAAATCATCTTAAACATCAATGGAACCTTTCAAATGCAGAAAAGGTTATTTATAGTCAAAAAAGGTTCTTGAGATTTTAAAAATGTTCTTCAAAATGGTTATTTTAGGAACTGTTCGCTGAAAGGTTCTTTTGGGAACCAAAAATGGTTCTTCTAATGGCATCACTGCAAAAACACCCTTTTGGAACCTTTATTTTTAAGAGCATACTCAAGCGATATACAATATACAGTCATGGCCAAAAATATTGGCACCCTTGGTAAATATGATCAAAAGGAGGCTGTGAAAAAAAATCTGCATTGTTAATTCTTTTGATCTTTTATTTAAAAAAAAAAATCACAAAAATCTAACCTTTCATTGGACAATATTTATTTTAGGTGGGGGGAATCATTATTATGTAAATGTTTTTCTCAAATACACGTTAGACACAATTATTGGCACCCCTAGAAATTCTTATGAATAAAATATCTCTGAAGTATATTCCCGTTCATATTCACAATTTTGAGCACTCCAGGGAGATTATGAATATGAATTTATCAAGTCATGGCTTCCTGTTTCACAGAAATGAGGGAAGATAAGGGGGCGCGGCTCTGCTGCTGACCCAGTGTCTCACCTGTCTGTCTCGTGTCCTGTGATTTTTGTTGTTGTAAGTGATTGAGCCTGCATTCTCTTTGTGGCAAAATGAAGTTCAGCGTTGGCATGTTACTTTGGCTGGCTGTGTGCCTTCTCAGTGGTTTAATCGCCGAAGTATGGAGTTTATATGGAAATGCCGGAATCCTTACCTATACGCGGGACCAGCTGTTGTCACTCAGATACACAATCAGACTGGAGGACTCTGGTCTGGAGCTGCTGGTCAAGTATCCGCAACTCTAAAAAATAAGTAAGAGAGAGGGGAGTGAATTAAAGAAAAGAAGATCAAGAGGAGGAGTGAGAGAAAGACTGAGGAGGCGCGGCAGCAGACAACCCTTACCGGTAATAACTTTCTCTAATGTTCGCTCTTTGAGCAACAAGATGAATGAACTGATCGCTGAAGTACAATATGATAATGAGTTCCGACAGAGTAATCTCATTTGTTTTACGGAAAGCTGGTTGAAAGAGGAGACGTCAGACCCCAACTTGCCGGGTTATACACGTATTCGGGCTGATAGAGACATTAATTTGTCTCAGAAATCTATTTGTGGTGGTTTGTGTGTCTATATGGACACACGCTGGGCTACTCAGTACACCGTCTGGGAACGTGTGTGCGCACATGACTACGAAATCTTGGTTGTCTCATTTCGCCCCTTTTATCTCCCGAGGGAGTTTGGACAGATCACTATCATATTGGCCTATGTACCTGGGCCGGATTTTGTGGGAGCTGCAGCCAGGAGAGCAGAGAGCTCCAAACACCGCCCTGTCCCGTGCAGTCAGTCAACCCGTCCTGTTACTCGGGGACTTTAATTCCTGTGACCTGTCTGATCATCTACCCACTTTACATCAATATGTGGACTGTCCCACCCACCTGGCACGTACCCTAGATAAGTGCTATGGCAACATACTAGACGCCTATAAATCCATCTGCAGGCCTGCCTTGGGGAAATCTGACCATAATGTCGTCCACCTACTTCCACGTTACAGGACTAAGCTGAGACGGGAAAAGACTGTGATTAAGGAAATTAAGATCTGTACTGAGGACTGTATGGAGGAGATGAAATGTGAGCTGGAGACTACTGACTGGTTATTTCTTAACTCATGTGATACACCTAATGAACTAATTGACACTTTTACATCCTATTTGTTGTTTAATGAAAGTAAAATCACTCGAACTAAAATTGTTAGAATATTTCCTAATAACAATTTATGGATGTCTAGTGATCTTAAGGAATGTATTCGTGAGAAAAAAACATGCTTTTAAAAATGGTAATATTGAGTTACTCAAGAAAAAAGAAGCGAACTAAGATCGAAACTGAGTAAAGCAAAAATAGAATATAAGGATAAAGTTGAGTGTCAGTATTTCTCAGGAAATGCCAAGAAAGCATGGGAAGGTTTAAATGTGATGATGGGTCGGGAAACTAAGCAAAACCGTACCCCCCTGTCACACTCCTCTCCATCTTCCATCATTCCAACAAAGAATATATTTCTGATGTGCAGCAAAAGATAATTGAGCTTCACAAATTAGTGGCTTTAAGAAAAGAGCTAGAGCAGTGAAACTTCCCATTTCCACCATCAGGGCAATAAAAATAGCTGAGTCTCGGGGTCAGAAAACCTCAAAAAAATTGTCAAACATCACCTACATCACCACATGTTGTTTAGGAGGGTTTAAAGAAAAATTCTAGCTCATCCAAAAACAAAACTCCAGCATATTCAGTTATCAGACATGACTGGAACTTCAAATGGGACTGGCTTCTATGGTCAGATGAAACTAAAAAAATTAGTTTCCTTTCAAGGGAACTTCGAACTGCGTCCTCTAGGGGTCGCTATGGGGAACACCTCGTCGTGAACCGCATCTGAGAAACGACCACGGTAAGAGCGATCTTTCTCTGTTTATCATGGCATCCACTAGCAAGGCGTTTAGACAATGTGTACATCCGTGTCTATGTTATTTGACACCTGATGACAAAACACAGTCTTTGCGTCTCTTGTTTTTCTATGAAAAAGCTCCGCTCTCGTCTGTCTCTCTTTTCGAGGAAAGAGGGACAGCCATCTGCTTCCCGCGGTTCAGGACCCACCGCTGCTGAGGCACGGAGGAGAGTGAGCTCGTGGGGATCACAGGTGGATCTCGCTGAGGAGTTTAGAGAGGGACTTTCCCTTTTGCGCTCTTCGACGGCAGACGAGAGTGAACTTCAAGAGGAAGATGTGTTATCATTAACACTTTCTGATACTGAAGTTAGTGCTCTGCTGGGTTCTGCCCAGGAAGAGCAGGAGATGTCTGAGGGTGGCGAAGAAGCTGAGGCTGAGCCTTGTCAATCCTCCTGCCCTGCGTATTTGGAGTTGTGGAGTTATGGATCACACCACGGCAAAGTTGGAGTTGCCATGGAAGTGTGCCAGCAAAGTGACGCCGTAGGGTGCCTCGACGAGCGTTATTTGTCTGACCATAGCCCTCCAGCCCAGGTGAGCCTTCCATTCTTGCCTGATTTACATACAGAAATGGAAAAAAATGGAAGAGGCCGTTTTCTTCTCGCATCCATCGCATCTCGCATAATGCATGTACACATTCTACATTATGTAGACATATATACGCATGAAAATATGCTAAGGTGCAACAGAGTGTACGTGGGCTGGATACAGAAATGTTAAGGATGTGCATTGGATGGAATCCAGTGGTAGCAGGTAGTTTATTGTATTAAATAGTTTGGTGTTGAACTGTTAAAGTTAAAGTGCAGTGTGTGGTATACCATATTGTGGAGTATGCTGTAGGGTGTATTAGTTCTGACTGTTCATTAGTCTGATAGCCTGAGGGAAAAATCTATCCCTCAGTCGGCTAGTGCGGGATCGGATGCTGCGGAGACGTCTTCCTGAGGGCAGCAGAGAGAGCAGTCTGTGGGACGGATGGCTGGAGTCTCTGATGATCCTCCGGGCTTTCCTTATACACCGCCTGGTGTAGATGTCCTGGAGGGAGGGAAGCTCACCTCCAACAATGTGGCTGGCAGTTCGCACAACCTTTTCAGAGCTTTGCGGTTGCCAGCGGTGCTGTTTCAAAACCAGGCAGTGATGCAGCCCGTCAGGATGCTCTCTATAGTGCAGGTGTAGAATGATCTGAGGATGCTGGGGCTCATTCCAAACTTCCTCAGCCGTCTCAGGAAGAAGAGGCGTTGATGTCCCTTCTTCAGCACTGCATCAGTGTGTGTAGACCAGGTGAGATCTTCACTGATGTTTACACTGAGGAACTTGAAGCTGCTTACCCGCTCCACAGGTGTCTTGTCGATGGTGATGGGTGTGTGTTCTCTGCTCTGTCTCCTGAAATCCACCACCAGCTCCTTGGTCTTGTCGATGTTGAGTGAGAGGTGATTCTCCTGACACCATTTAGTCAGGGTGCTCACCTCCTCTCTGTTGGCCGTCTCATCGTTGTCGGTGATCAGGCCTATCACCGTTGTGTCATCAGCGAATTTAATGATGACGTTGGAGCTGTGTGTGGCTGTACAGTCATGTGTGTACAGGGAGTACAGGAGCGGGCTGAGGACACAGCCCTGAGGAGCACCCAGTGTTGAGGGTCAGCGGGGATGAAGTGTTGTTGCCCATTCTGACCACCTGGCTTCTGCCTGTTAGGAAGTTCAGGGTGGATGTGGTGTTGTTGCCCGTTTTGTCCCAGAGTCTGGAGCTTCGCAACAAGTGTGGCAGGCACTATGGTGTTAAATGCTGAGCTGTAGTCCACAGACAGCATTCTCACATAGGTGTTCTTATTTTCCAGGTGGGAGAGAGCAGTGTGTAGGGTGAAAGCAATAGCATCGTCTGCAGAACGGTTGCTACGATATGCAAATTGTAGCGGATCCAGTGAGGCAGGCAGCACAGAGCAGATGTAGTCTCTGACGAGTCTCTCAAAACACTTACTGAAGATGGGTGTGAGAGCAACAGGCCTCCAGTCATTCAAGCATGTGATTTTATTTTTCTTTGGTATGGGCACAATGGTGGATTTTTTGAAGCACGAGGCAACCACAGACAGACAGAGAGAGAGGTTGAAAATGTCTATAAAAACACCGGCTAGTTGGAATGCGCATGCTCGGAGCACACGGCCTGGGATGCCATCAGGACCCGCAGCCTTGCGGATATTCACCCGTCGGAAGGATCGGGTTACATCCGCGACAGAGACGGAGAGTGCACTCACCTCTTCTGCAGCAGCTGCGGGAGCGCTCTCTGTGTGGGCAGTGTTGTGAGCCTCGAAATGAGCATAAAAAACTTTGTTTTTGTATTGTCTTTTAGCGGCTTTGATGGATTTCCTGAGATCGTAACTGGCTTGTTTGCGATCATCAGCGTTTCCGGATTTAAAAGCGGATGTCCGCGCTGACAAGGCTGCTCGAACATCGCTATTAATCCACGGTTTTTGGTTGGGGTAGATGTGGATTGTTTTTGTCGGCACTACATCTTCTACACACTTCCTGATGAAACACTTTACAGTTTCTGAGTACGCCTCTATGTCGTCATCAGACGCTGCCCAGAACATGTCCCAGTCCACGTGATCAAAACAGTCCTGTAGTATAGCGTCTGATTGGTCCGACCAGCATTGAATTGTCCTGAGGGCGGGTGCTTCCCGTTTTAGTTTCTGCCTATAAGCAGGGAGTAGAAGAATGGAAGAGTGATCCGATTTGCCGAAAGGTGAGCGTGGGAGAGATTTGTAGGCGTCCCGGAAAGGAGAGTAGCAGTGGTCCAGTACACGATCACCACGCGTGTTAATGGTGATGTGTTGAAAATATTTCGGAGCTATTGTTCTGAAGTTGGCTTTGTTAAAGTCCCCCATAACAATAAACGCTGCATCTGGGTACGCGGTTTCCTGCTCACTTATATTCCCATACAGTTCCTTGAGTGCCTGGTCTGTGTTGGCTTGAGGGGGAATGTAAACAGCGGTGATTATGACCGCTGTGAATTCCCTCGGTAGCCAGAATGGTTGACACAGAAGCATATGAAATTCTAGATCAGGGGAGCAGAAGGATTTAATAGAGTGTAGGTTCCTTTCATCACACCACGAGTTGTTGATAAAGAAACAAACGCCCCCACCTCTGCTTTTCCCTGTGAGCTCTTTCGTTCTGTCCGAGCGGTGTACGGAGAACCCTGTAAGCTCAATGGCTGAGTCTGGAACCACTGCAGACATACAGGTTTCTGTGAGGCAAATAATGCAGCAGTCCCTTGTTTCTCGTTGGTATGAGATACGTGCCCGTAGTTCGCAAAGTTTGTTGTCCAGTGACTGAATGTTAGCCAGCAAAATGGATGGGAGAGGAGGTCGGAGGGGACGACGTCTGAGTCTGACGAGGACGCCGGCTCTCTTCCCTCTTTTCCGGTGGCGTTTCCTCGGTCGCGCTAGCGCAGCCCAGACAAAGGGCTCTGATGCGGTGTCTGTAAACAAAGCGCCGGCGTTCAAGAACTCAAAGTCCGGTTTGCGTTCCGCGTCGAAGGAACCAATGTTTAGAAGCATGTGTCTGTCGTAGACAGTTATACAAACAACATTCTACAAACAACGTAGAACAACAAAAAAAAACAAGTAAAACAAAACGAAAAAAAACTGCAAAGTTTACTCGGAGCTCGCAACACGGCCGCCATGCTCGGCGCCATCTTGGAACATCTTGGGATGTAATATTATTATTATTATTAATGTTGAAAAGAGCTGAGAATATTTTTTTCAGATTTTTAGGGGGGATAAATTGAAAGAACAGCATTGTTTGTTACATTTGTTACAGTTACATTTATTTGTTACATTTATATTATTTACATCAAGCTTTTGAATTATATAGTAGTGTATATTGTTATTGAAACTTCATAATGTTTCACTTGATATACGTACATTTAGTCAGGAATTATAGCTTGGAAAAAGTCTTTGGAAAAAGTCTAACTAGTAAAATGTTTACACGTTATGTGAAAACTAGTACAAGTATATAAATAAATTAAAAGAGACTTGTTTATGATCTCTGCTGAATAAAATGCTTCATTCTTTTTTTCCGAGGAAACCCAAAGCTCAAATCCTCAACCACATCACATCTTTTTGGGGTGAATTATGTCTTATTCCTCTCATCGCGAAGCAAACAGTAAAATAAAAAAAATCTCGCTGCGTTGTCTTCTGTTGTGTGGGCGTATTAAGCCGCGCGCTTCAGTGAAACATTATCATCTCAAAAGCACGTTCAGCGCGGGGGCGTGGTCGCATTAGAAGATAATGAAGGGAGAAGTGAAAAACGGACATTTCATATGGATTACATTATCACAGAATATTTGTTTTCGGCATCACTTGTTTAGTTTAAAAGTAGACATTTCAGGCTTTCTATAGATATATCTCTCATGTCTCTGTGTTGAGTATTCACTGAGTTATAGTTCATTTTAATGACGCGTTTGTAAATAAGTTTCACACATACTCCGTCTGCAGTGCGTATGCGTTGCGTGTTTTTTTACGCACCCATGTTAACGGATTAGAGCGTTCACACTGCACGCGGTTGCGGTCCGTCAGTGCGTTCCAGGAGCGGTGCGTCTGCAGCAGTGCAGCGATGGTTTACATACCGAGTCTATTTTTGCTGTGCTGCACGCGCTGAATTAAAGTGACAGCGCATTGTTTACGCTAAAAATGAACATGGATTGACACGGAAATGCAGTAATTTCACAATAAATTTGTGTATCAATTTATTGTGAACAAGTTGGGACACTGTACAAATTGTGAGTAAACAAGGAATGGAATAATTTACAAATCTCATAAACTTATATTTTATTCACATTAGAATATAGTTAACATATCAAATGTTGAAAGTGAGACATTTTGAAATGTCTCGCCAAATATTGGCTCATTTTGGATTTCATGAGAGCTACACATTCCAAAAATATACATATAAGGAACAGCTGGAGGACCATTTTGCAACTTATTAGGTCAACTGGCAACATGATTGGGTATAAAAAGAGCCTCTCAGAGTGGAAGTGTCTCTCAAAAATCAAGATGGGCAGAGGATCACCAATTCCCCCAATGCTGCGGCGAAAAATAGTGGAGCAATATCAGAAAGGAGTTTCTCAGAGAAAAATTGCAAAGAGTTTGAAGTTATCATCATCTACAGTGCATAATATCATCCAAAGATTCAGAGAATCTGGAACAATCTCTGTGCGTAAGGGTCAAGGCTGGAAAACCATACTGGATGCCCGTGATCTTCAGGCCCTTAGACGGCACTGCATCACATACTGTACAGGAATGCTACTGCAGTGGAAATCACAGCATTGGCTCTGGAATACTTCCAGAAAACATTGTCGGTGAACACAACCCAAGTTGTTATCAGCGCTCAGTTCAGAAGCCTGCATCTCTGATGGTATGGGGTTGCATGAGTGCGTGTGGCATGGGCAGCTTACACATCTGGAAAGGCACCATCAATGCTGAAAGGTATATCCAAGTTTTAGAACAACATATGCTCCCATCCAGACGTTGTCTCTTTCAGGGAAGACCTTGCATTTTCCAACATGACAATGCCAGACCACATACTGCATCAATTACAACATCATGGCAGCGTAGAAGAAGAATCCGGGTACTGAAATGGCCAGCCTGCAGTCCAGATCTTTCACCCATAGAAAACATTTGGCGCATCATAAAGAGGAAGATGTGACAAAGAAGACCTAAGACAGTTGACCAGCTAGAAGCCTGTATTAGACAAGAATGGGACAACATTCCTATTGCTAAACTTGAGCAACTTGTCTCCTCAGTCCCCAGACGTTTGCAGACTGTTATAAAAAGAAGAAGGGATGCCACACAGCGGTAAACATGGCCTTGTCCCAACTTTTTTGAGATGTGTTGATGGCATGAAATTTAAAATCAACTTATTTTTCCCTTAAAATGTTACATTTTCTCAGTTTAAACATTTGATATCACATCTATGTTGTATTCTGAATAAAATATTGAAATTTCCACATCATTGCATTCTGTTTTTATTCACAATTTGAACAGTGTCCCAGCTTTTTTAGAATCAGGTTTGTATATTATAAATTAACATTATGATTTCTGTAAGGCAGATTTCAAATTAGTTGTTGATTTTTATATTTATGCATTTAGCAGACACTTTTATCCAAAGCAACTTACAGTGCATTCAGGCTATACATTTTTTTTTTTTTTAACCAGTATTTGTGTTCCCTGGGAATTGAACCCACGACCTTTTGCGCTGCTAACCACAGGATATCCACTGCTGTGTACTTACTGTGGTTTTATTGTGACATTCTCTTCAAAAGAGGAAGGAGAATGCAATACCTATCATCAAAGATTTATCAGAAATCTTTTTGTAATTGTCCAAAGGAAATAATTACTCATGCAATCACCCAGAGTTCTTTGTAGTCCTTTCATCCAATCAGTAAGACTTTCTTCCATTTCTTGTGATTATTCCTTAAAGTAGTAAGCACTGGCAAGTTATCACTAGTTAGCACAGAGCAGCTGGTGAGGTGAGTACAAGTTTGTAAGGCATAAATATTTGATCTGTAAAACTCAAGTGTGATTTAAAACATATAAACATATGATCATTGACATACAAGTGACTGCATAGTTAATGATTTAAATTAAATGCCTTAAGTAATGTTTATTTAAAAATAATTTTCATTGTTTAATAATATTAAATAGTTGCCTTTGTCAAATTGCTTATTTTCCACACATGTAAGCAATGTTCCTTCTAATTTTTTTGAGCAAAAGTTTTCTCTATTGGTCGAAAATTTTGGCAACCTTAACCGAACATTCTTTATACCTTTAAATCTGTATAGCGCACACATAAAGTGTGTAACTTTTAATTTTAATGTGCAGTTTATATTAGATTTTAGAGTTCTCTCATTTTTGAGAAAACATTTTTACAGTGCTGTGTCACCAAGAAATTCTATTAAAAATCATTTTAAAAAACCTCACAGAAAAGTTAAATTCTTTATAATAATATAATGTAATGTTATATAATATAATTAATATATAGCTAATATGAAAAAAATGAAGCAGAATCCCCATTTTGAGATCAACTATTTATTTGTCTTATAATTCATTATATATATATATATATGTATATATATATATATATATATGTATATATATATATATATATATATATATATATATATATATATATATACACACACACACACACACACACACACACACACACACACACATGTGTGTGTGTGTATTTAATAAATATATTTTTAACAAGTATAGAAGAGTTTGCACACTGCTACACCTGTAAATGTGTAAGAGTTTTGTTACTGTTCTCTGCTATTTCCAGCACTTAATCAAGCCACTCTTCTTTAAAACATGATGATGTTTTATTTCACAATATCATTGTGTTTGCGTTGGCTCGGGTCGAGCAGCTATTTCGTCTGCAACCATTAATGAATTCGATCTCTACATCGACTGATTTGGCGCACATCTTGTCTTTCCATAAAACTAGTAAACCGCATTTGCCGGTTCTAACTATATAACAACACTAACTCGGACTATCCCGCCCCCTCACCCAAGATGAGTGTGAAGACAGATTTTAATTATGAAATATAATGGTTTATTTAAAAAATATATTTCTAGCATTAATATGATGCTACTATAGCAACAATTAAGGACAGTCTGTTTCACAAAGTCACATTTTAATTGTTAAGGCCCGTTCACACCAAGGACGATAACTATAAAGATAACGATAAAGATATAGTTCTAAAAATCTTTTCGGTATTAAAGAACAGCTGCGTCCACACCACAACTATAACGATAAAGACAAAGAAAAACGATATCGTTGGAATCACTTTCAAAACGATTTTTTTTCCAGCTGATGAACGATAAAAAATTGACAGCCAATCAGAATCCATCCTGTTGTAACGCGCTCGAGAATTTAAAGCGCCAGACAAGCGTGCGCTTAGAATAAACAGAAGATATCGTTCGCTGGTGTGGACGCTAATATCGTTATCTTTATAGTTATCTTTATAGTTATCGTTCTTGGTGTGAACGGGCCTTTACTCTGACACAAATTCCCGCGCAAGCGGTGCAGCTATGAAAGCAGCACTACTAAGTAAGCAAGCTATGATAAAATATTTTTTCATGTTTACTAGAGGACTAGATGATCGTAGTTTGTTAATTATTTCGCTGTATTGTTATTGTTTGTTGCTGTTCAAGTTGTTCAAACTTAAAATAATAAATGTTAAATGGGTCGCAATGAATGTAGTATGTGAGGGAATCAGTCGCAATGAGCGTGTGCTTCATTGTAAAGCAGACACAATTGTGGTTGTGGTGGTATCACTTGTCTATTTTTGTGGTAAAACTGCTGCCTAAAACTGCTCACATTTTTATTTCCTAGATGTCAGATTTTTGAATTTGGTGGCTATGCTATTTTGTTTTATTCAATACTCTGCCATCTGTATTTGCTAGTTTTTAATAGGTTCATTCACTCAATGCATTTTTCATTCCACTGCTGTACTATTCCATTGTATTTCAATGTAAATGCGCTACTCGACGTCTTGAATGCTGCGCTCTGGTCTCAGGTCTTTAGCAGCTTCTCGTGCATAACACGGCACTCAAGTTCAAAGAAATTCAGCTTCTAAAACACGTCTCCAGACGTTGCACTTAAAAAAAAAAAAAAAAAAAAAAAAAAAACCTTCCACTAACCTGCCTCGCGACCAAAACTCTATGTGTGAACCCTGTATTCTAATAGCTGTAGTAATATCGGACCGATAAATAAGCGAATGGGGCACAAATAATTTTATTTTGTTTTTTTGTTTTTCCTCTGTGCTATGTCATCGCCCCCTTTCGTCACCTCAGCCGCCCCCTCATCAGTGCTGCGCTGGCGCCGGCTCTGGGTTAAGCATTGCAATTATTTCACATTTACTAGAATTCAGTCAAATGTTTATTTTTTTTGTGCCTGTCACATTATTTCTTCTGTCGCGACTGCGCAGCTTAGAGGGAACATTGTTCATAAGTCACTTTGGATAAAAGAATCTGCTAATTGAATGAATAAATGTTTGACGCTGATAATATATGATATTTACAGGAGTAAACAGAGCACTATGGACAGCAGCAACTCAAGCAAAATGAACCAGACATATACTGATTATGTTTCTGACCATGTCTACAAAAATGTTTGTCAGAATTGTTTTAATGAGCTGAGGAATTTTATGAGAGTGATTTCTCTGGTCTTCTACTACCTGACCTTGATCCTCGGCGTTCCTGGAAATGCATTTGTCGTGTATGTTGCTGGATTGAAGATGAAGAGGACTGTTAATACAGTAGGGTTTCTCAATCTAGCAATTGCTGACCTCTTGTGCTGCCTTTCCACTCTTTTCTTTGTGACCAAGAGTGCTTTTGATAATCCCTGGCCGTACGGATACATAATGTGCAAGATTCTCCCCTTCATTATGCTCATCACCATGTTTGCCAGCGTTTTCACCTTGAACTTGATTAGTCTGGATCGGTTTGTTCAGGTGATGACACCGGTTTGGGCTCAGAATCATCGCAGCTTGTTCATCGCACGACTGTCCTGTGCAGCGGCTTGGATTCTGGCTTCAATTCTCAGTCTGCCTTTTATGATGTTAAGAGAGACTTACACAGAAAATAACAAAACATACTGCCTGCATTATCAACCTGATGACGACAGTTATAAATTGTATGGAAGATTAAGCATCATCAGATTTGTGTTTGGCTTTTTGGTTCCTCTCATATGCATCACAACATGCTACGGATTCATCGCACGCAAGTTAGGCAGGAGTCATTTTCACTCTGGACGAGCATTTCGCATCATGTTGGCTGTAATCGTGGCCTTTTTTCTGTGCTGGCTGCCGTATCACATAGTGCATTTGACAATAATGTACGGAGAGGAATCCAGTTCATTGGTGGCTGAGGCAGTGGATCCATTGTCTGTCTCTTTGGCAGTTTTCAACAGCTGTCTGAACCCCGTTCTGTATGTTTTCATGGGGCAGAATTTTAAGAGCAATGTTAAACTTTCTCTAAGACGTGTTTTTGAAAGAGTTTTCTCTGAGGAGGGAACACAAGCGTCACGATCCACACAGCCACAATACACACACTCAGTGTAGTGAAGATATCAGCTCATTTATACTGAGTTTTCTGATAAATTTTTAATACTATTCTAATAATGTTCTAATTATTTATTTTCTAAATTCATCAACTCTGAATCAGCAAGTCATCTAACTCTTATTCATCATTCCTGTGTTTTTTTCCCTCTCTATTGTTGATGTATTTTCAGTGATTGGTGATTTACATCACAGTGATGGAGTACTGATGCTTGATTAACTCTTTTGGTTGCTATCAGCTTGGAAAAAGCTTGTAATATTTCAGTAATAATGACATGTGGTTTCTATGCTGAATTCATGAAGAAAAATTAAAAATGTAATTTAAAGGCTGCAATTGTGAATATAACAAAAAAAGGTTTTATTTTACTCTTCCTTATCACAGTGATTTAGTCATTTTGGTGTTTTTCTACTTTAGTGTTGGAGTTATGGAGTTGATAACTCAAAAGCAAAGTGCATGATGTATAAACATTGTTTTAAATATAAAATGCTAAAAGTACAATTTTATCATTATTGTAATGTTCAATGAACCTTTAATTCACTTGTAATTTGAATTTTTTTTATTTAAAATGAGGACAACACAACTTTGTAAGAAGTTTCCTCTTTTTCCTTTTTTTTCCCAGAAGAAACTCGTCAATTAAATGACAGATGACAGACTTAAAGGTCTGCAAGCCAAATGCATTATGATAAATGCAAATGCAAACAAAATTAATTTGAAAATGTTCTCTTATAACACGTTCTGTAAATGCTATAAAAGTGACCTGATTCTGAAACAGTGTGAGCAGTATTAATTCTGCACGTCTTTTGTAGTATAAATAGTGTGAGTAGTTTATTCATATTTTTATTATTGAGCTTGCTAAGTCTAAAATACTGAGAACCTACATGTGTTTGCCCCATGTGGTGCAAAGGATTTATGACATCATGTCTCATATGATGGCAAAAAGAGCAAACTATTAGGCTATTCTTAAAGAGGGAAATGGCGTAAAACAGAGTTGAACAGAAAGTGAGCAACCATGACAAATTATGAAGCGTCTTTCTCAGTTCTACATATAACTGTATATTGTTATATATCTGTACATACAATCGTAAATTTGTATATTTTGTTAAAGAATAAGCACTTTGTTTTAAAAAAAATAAAAAATTATGTTCTATTACACTTTTGTATGTTATGTAAATAAAATAATATATATATGTATATATATATATAATATATATATATATATATATATATATACTTTAGATTAATATATATATATATATCATATATATAACAAAATAAGGGCCTCATCTTTAATTTTGCCTGGGGCCCCCACTTCATCTTGGTTTCCCTCTGCGTTTTAACCATTGATTATATTATATATATATATATATATATATATATATATATATATATATATATATATATATATATATATATATATATATATATATATACAGTCGTGGCCAAAACTTTTGAGAATTACATAAATATTGGAAATTGGAAAAGTTGCTGCTTAAGTTTTTATAATAGCAATTTGCATATACTCCAGAATGTTATGAAGAGTGATCAGATGAATTGCATAATCCTTCTTTGCCATGAAAATTAACTTAATCCCCAAAAAAACCTTTCCACTGCATTTATTTGATTTAATTTAATGACCTGATGAGATTTTTTAATTAATCATCTTGTTAACTCAGGTAAGAATGTTGACGAGCACAAGGCTGGAGATCATTATGTCAGGCTGACTGGGTTAGAATGGCAGACTTGACACGTTAAAAGGAGGGTGATGCTTGAAATCATTGTTCTTCAATTGTTAACAATGGTGAACCTGCAAAGAAACGCGTGCAGCCATCATTGCGGTGCATAAAAATGGCTTCACAGGCAAGGATATTGTGGCTACTAAGATTGCACCTAAATCAGCAATTTATAGGTTCATCAAGAACTTCAAGGAAAGAGGTTCAATTCTTGTTAAGAAGGCTTCAGGGCATCCAAGAAAGTCCAGCAAGCGCCAGGATCGTCTCCTAAAGAGGATTCAGCTGCGGGGTCGGAGTGCCACCAGTGCAGAGCTTGCTCAGGAATGGCAGCAGGCAGGTGTGAGCGCATCTGCATGCACAGTGAGGCCAAGACTTTTGGAAGATGGCCTGGTGTCAAGAAGGGCAGCAAAGAAGCCACTTCTCTCCAAAAAAAAACATCAGGGACAGATTGATCTTCTGCAGAAAGTATAGTGAATGGACTGCTGAGGACTGGGGCAAAGTCATATTCTCCGATGAAGCCCCTTTCCGATTGTTTGGGGCATCTGGAAAAAGGCTTTTCCGGAAAAGAAAAGGTGAGCGCTACCATCAGTCCTGTGTCATGCCAATAGTAAAGCATCCTGACACCATTCATGTGTGGGGTTGCTTCTCATCCAAGGGAGTGGGCTCACTCACAATTCTGCCCCTCAAAAACATAGCCATGAATAAAGAATGGTACCAAAACACCCTCCAACAGCAACTTCTTCCAACAACCCAACAACAGTTTGGTGAAGAACAATGCATTTTCCAGCACGATGGAGCACCGTGCCATAAGGCAAAAGTGATAACTAAGTGGCTCAGGGACCAGAATGTTGAAATTTTGGGTCCATGGCCTGGAAACTCCCCAGATCTTAATCCCATTGAGAACTTGTGGTCAATCCTCAAGAGGTGGGTGGACAAACAAAAAACCCACAAATTCTGACAAACTCCAAGAAGTTATTATGAAAGAATGGATTGCTATCAGTCAGGATTTGGCACAGAAGTTGATTGAGAGCATGCCCAGTCGAATTGCAGAGGTCCTGAAAAAGAAGGGCCAACACTGCAAATACTGAGTCTTTGCATAAATGTCATGTAATTGTCGATAAAAGACTTTGAAACGTATGAAGTGCTTGTAATTATATTTCAGTACATCACAGAAACAACTGAAACAAAGATCTAAAAGGTTTTTAGGAGAAATTTTTTTGAAATATTATTTATGTAATTCTCAAAACTTTTGGCCAATATATATATATATATATATATATATATATATATATATATATACGATGAATTGGCGTGAGAGCTTTTTAGTGATTTTGAATGGGATTTTATTTGAATGGTGTTAAGAAATGAATGATATATAAGTGCTATAACAAGTCTCAGTTAGCCTAAAAACAGTATACGTAGCAAGGGCTTTTAAATAATATAATAAATAAAAAGAAAACAGATAGAATAGAAAAAGAATAGAGCAAGCTAGTGATAGAGGTCTTTTTTATAATTGTATAATGAATGAAAATAAAAATAGATAGGATACAAAAAGATTAGAAAGGTAGTTACTTTTTCTTTTTTTTTATAGAATTAGAATAGTGAGGGAAAAAGTTAGAGGGTCAAATAAAGATGGAAGAGATGTGTTTTAAGCCGATTCTTGAAAATGGCTAAGGACTCAGCTGCTCGGATTGAGTTGGGCAGATCATTCCACCAGGAGGGAACATTTAATTTAAAAGTCCGTAAAAGTGACTTTGTGCTTCTTTGGGATGGCACAATCAAGCGACGTTCACTTGCAGAACGCAACCTTCTAGAGGGAACATAAGTCTGAAGTAATGAATTTAGGTAAAGGGGTGCAGAGCCAGTGGTGGTTTTGTATGCAAACATCAATGCCTTGAATTTTATGCGAGCAGCTATTGGTAGCCAGTGCAAATTGATAAATAGAGGTGTGACGTGTATTAATTTCGGCTCATTAAAAATTAATCTTGCTGCCGCGTTTTGGATTAATTGTAAAGGCTTGATAGAACTGGCTGGAAGACCTGCCAAGAGAGCGTTGCAATAGTCTAGCCTGGACAGAACAAGAGCTTGAACAAGGAGTTGTGCAGCATGTTCGGAAAGAAAGGGCCTGATCTTCTTGATGTTGAATAAAGCAAATCTGCAGGAACGGACAGTTTTAGCAATGTGGTCTGAGAAAGTTAGCTGATCATCAATCATAAGTCCAAGGTTTCTGGCTGTTTTTGAAGGAGTTATGGTTGATGTGCCTAACTTGATGGGTGAAATTGTGATGAAACGATGGGTTTGCTGGAACAACAAGCAGTTCTGTCTTGGCAAGGTTGAGTTGAAGGTGATGGTCCTTCATCCAGCAAGAAATGTCTGTTAGACAAGCTGAGATGCGAGCAGCTACCGATGGATCATCAGGATGGAAATGAGAGGTGGAGTTGAGTGTCATCAGCATAGCAGTGGTATGAAAAGCCATGTTTCTGAATGACAGAACCTAATGATTCCATGTAGACAGAGAAGAGAAGTGGTCCAAGAACTGAGCCCTGAGGCACCCCAGTAGTTAGATGTTGCGACTTGGACACCTCACCTCTCCAAGATACTTTTGAAGGACCTATCTGATAGGTAAGACTCAAAAAACTGCAGTGCGGTTCCTGAGATGCCCTTTGTCAGTAGGGTTGACAGGAGGATCTGGTGATTAACCGTGTCAAAAGCAGCAGATAGATCAAGCAAGATAAGTATTGAAGATTTGGATTCCGCTCTTGCCAGTCTTAGGGCTTCAACAACTGAGAGCAAGGCAGTCTCAGTTAATTGTCCACTTCTGAAGCCAGATTGGTTGCTGTCAAGGAGGTTGTTCTGTGTGAGAAAGGTAGAGACTTGGTTGTATACCGCTCGTTCAAGTGTTTTTGCAATGAAAGGAAGAAGGGAAACTGGTCTGTAGTTCTCTAAAAGAGATGGGTTGAGGGTGGGTTGTCTTAAGGAGTGGAGTTATACGAGCCTGTCTAAATGAGGAGGGGAAAACACCTGTATGAAGGGATGTGTTAATGATGTGAGTAAGTGCAGGTACAACTGCAGGAGAAAATGGCTTGAAGGAGATGAGATGGAATAGGATCAAGTGGACAAGTAGTATATATATATATATATATATATATATATATATATATATATATATATATATATATATATATACTATTAATATTGATTATAGTCATGTATAGTTATATAAGCAATATTAATAGAGATTCTTGCTCAGGAATCAGAGCTAATAATGTCACTGGATGAAGTTTGTGGAAGCTCTGCACTCCAGTAAACACTTGTGGTGTGTGTATTAAGAGCAGCTCTTCAAAGCGCCTGTGATATCTTCACCATTAAAAAGCTCTGAGATGAAGCGTCAGGTCTGAACCCAGATATCTGTACGAGCTGTAAACTGGAATAGACCAGCAGCTCTAGGGCATCTCCGCCTTACCGCAGGACTCATGTAGGGGCATAGCTCAGGGTTTATGATGCGTGGGAATTTCATCACGCTCACAGTCCTGCAAGACCCACACACTCACACAATACGAGACGTCCCAGCTCTCAAAAACACAAACACACACTGACAGATCCCAAAGAAGAGACAGAAAGACTTGTCAGCTTAAAGACTTACTGAAGTGATAAACAGCCCTCGTGTTAATTTAACAGGAATACTTGTATATGCAGCTGAATGTGAGATATGAGATGTCAAATGAATCATTACACATCAAACCGAGATCTAAGATACAGTGACTAACAATTGGTTTGAGAATAAAAATGTGTGGATGTCATTTTATAGGATAAAACAAAAAAAACAAAATAAACAACAACAACAATAAAATTAATTATTTGAAGAAAACATGGTTTATCATTTCAAACATGAAAAATGTATTTGTGCATCATCTTACACTTGCTTTTATATTTTATTTTATTTTATTTTATTTTATTTTATTTTATTTTATTTTATGCAATTATTGCATTTCTTGTATAAATGTTAGGCTGCACTGTATATTTGCTAAATGAAATCCAATACTTGTTTCTTACTCATTTTGGGTGCTGATTCCAAAAATAGTGCCTGTTTTTGCTTGAGAACATCATACTTTTCACAAAATATGATGTTTATTAGCATTTACTTTCATAGCCATTTGTAATGTGAAAAAATCTTGCATTTTCCAGTAATGAGCGGAAAACATACAAATACATGATTTCTGTCTTCCTCTGAGCCACATTACAACTATTTTTCAATTCTCAGCCAATTTTCACATGTATTAATCATTCTGAAGACATTATTTTATTTTTTGTTATTTTTTTCCACTCCTTTTCAGATTTATATGTCCCTTTATATAAAGTTGAAAAATCTTATTTTTTTAGTGAAAATTTTTTAGTTTTTATTGATATTTTCTCCATTAAATCTGGTAACATTGACTTTTTCCAGACCTTTTTCCATTTTTTTGTTTGTTTGTTTTTTAAAGATCAGACCTGTTTTGTACATGTATCTTATGATCTCATATTACTAGACTTACTAGACTAGTTTTTGCTTTTTATTTGTTCATTTAATTTTAATTTGTCACACTGCAGGACTATTAAAGAAGATTGAACATTAAACAGAAAATGGTTACAAACTTCAACCTGCCATAGCATACAAAAACATATACTTTGCCTTATAATAATGCTCTAGATTAGTGTTTCTCAATGGGGGCGTTCGGAGAACATCGGGGGGTGCTGGGTACGTTCTCAGATACTGAACGACTGATTATAATCAGGATCTGTGTACTCTGATGCAACGTTAAGGTACTCTTACCTTAATGTTCATGCCTGGTATTACTTAGTGTAAGCAGTACCGTAGCAAGGGCTGTGCCAAGTTTGCGACTGCACAGGGCCTCGTACCTCAAGAGGGCCTCGCTCCTGGCCTGCATTTTATGTGTTTATGTAATTTTTATTACTGTTTTTTTCACCTGTTTTGTCCTTTGAAAGACTAAAATAGACATAGCTGATAGACAGTATAAGACTCTGTGTATAAAAATGCTGGTCTAGGGCCCTCCATCTCACCCCGACTTTTTTACGCCCCACGGGTCGGGCTACGGGCCACTTTTCACGTCATAGTTCAGACGTGGGCCGGGCATCAGGCTTGTTTTAGGCTTCTCCTTATTTTTATATTTTAGACATCTATCAATCCATCAAAACTGCCACGCTGATGGAAACAACACGAGTCATGAACGGCTCGACGGTGTTTACTGTCCCGCAGCAGCAGTGCAGCTGAACAGTTCAGCGTTTGAATGCACGCAATAGGCTTAAGCTTGCCACAATGTATCGGAAAAAGTAATTACCATAAATGTGTCAGGGGGAAATAGGAAGGAGATATTTGAATTATTTAGTTACGAATGATGCATTACTCTTATCTTAATGTGTAAAAATGACGGCGTATCCACTGAAAAAATGCAAGTGATTGTACTGGTGCCTCCATGTCCTGAAAAGCGCGCTTTAGCTTCCACTCTCCACACAAACTATTGGATATAGCGCACATCTATCTAGGTTTAACGTTTAAACATTCTTGAACTGTTTTATATCTAGGCTATAGATTTTATTTTAGGCAAGTCGTGATGATTTGAGAAGGCTAAATTGATCAAACATAGGCTCACTGTCTGCCGCTGGCCGCTTGGTTGTTAAAATGTTTTTAAAATAAAAATAATATACAGTGGGTACAGAAAGTATTCAGACCCCCTTAAATTTTTCACTCTTTGTTATATTGCAGCCATTTGCTAAAATCATTTAAGTTCTTTTTTTTTTCCTCATTAATGTACACACAGTACCCCATATTGACAGAAAAACACAGAATTGACATTTTTGCAGATTTATTAAAAAAGAAAAACTGAAATATCACATGGTCCTAAGTATTCAGACCCTTTGCTGTGACACTAATATATTTAACTCAGGTGCTGTCCATTTCTTCTGATCATCCTTGAGATGGTTCTACACCTTTATTTGAGTCCAGCTGTGTTTGATTACACTGATTGGACTTGATTAGGAAAGCCACACACCTGTCTATATAAGACCTTACAGCTCACAGTGCATGTCAGAGCAAATGAGAATCATGAGGTCAAAGGGACTGCCTGAAGAGCTCAGAGACAGAATTGTGGCAAGGCACAGATCTGGTCAAGGTTACAAAAAAAATTCTGCTGCACTTAAGGTTCCTAAGAGCACAGTGGCCTCCATAATCCTTAAATGAAAGACGTTTGGGATGACCAGAACCCTTCCTCCAGAGATGCAGTCGGGAGATGGGAGAAAGTTGTAGAAAGTCAACCATCACTGCAGCTCTCCACCAGTCGGGGCTTTATGGCAGAGTGGCCCGACGGAAGCCTCTCCTCAGTGCAAGACACATGAAAAAACACCTGAAGGACTCCAAGATGGTAAGAAATAAGATTCTCTGGTCTGATGAGACCAAGATAGAACTTTTTGGCCTTAATTCTAAGCGGTATGTGTGGAGAAAACCAGGCACTGCTCATCACCTGTCCAATACAGTCCCAACAGTGAAGCATGGTGGTGGCAGCATCATGCTGTGGGGGAGTTTCTCAGCTGCAGGGACAGGACAACTGGTTGCAATCGAGGGAAAGATGAATGCGGCCAAGTACAGGGATATCGTGGATGAAAACCTTCTCCAGAGTGCTCAGGACCTCAGACTGGGCCGAAGGTTCACCTTCCAACAAGACAATGACCCTAGGCACAGAGCTAAAATAACGAAGGAGTGGCTTCACAACAACTCCGTGACTGTTATTGAATGGTCCAGCCAGAGCCCTGACTTAAACCCAATTGAGCATCTCTGGAGAGATCTGAAAATGGCTGTCCACCAACGTTTACTATCCAGCCTGACAGAACTGGAGAGGATCTGCAAGGAGAAAATGGCAGAGGATCCTCAAATTCAGGTGTGAAAAACTTGTTGCATCTTTCCCAAAAAGACTCATGGCTGTATTAGATCAAAAGGGTGCTTCTACTAAATACTGAACAAAGGGTCTGAATACTTAGGACCATGTGATATTTCAGTTTTTCTTTTTTAATAAATCTGCAAAAATGTCAACAATTCTGTGTTTTTCTGTCAATGTGGGGTGGTGTTTTTGTTTTAATGATTCTGTGTTTTTATGTAATTATGTGATTTTAGCAAATGGCTGCAATATAACAGAGTGAAAAATTTAAGGGGGTCTGAATACTTTCCGTACCCACTATATATAAATATATATTATATGTCAGCTGTTGGACACGGGCCGGTCGAGGGCCTGAGCATCTCGGGCTAGGTCCTAAATTTGAGGCCCGTGCAGGGCTCTAGTCTGGTCTGCCTCAGTGGTCCAACAGCGCCCGTCAATGTCATAATAATCGAGATGGCCAGTCAAATCAAAGAATGCAGGTCTTACTGTCACTGTCACAACGTAACTAGAGTTTGTGGAAAGTTGTAGTACTGTACTAGAATACTGTTATATGACATAAATGTTTAGCGACCAATAGTAATATGCTATCTACTGATGTAAACTACTCAACTTTTTATGAAATTTCCCCATTTTGAATTGAAAATATGTGATCATGATTCATGTAAATCATAAATATACGTGACAAAAGACTTTTGTGTTTTCGACGCTTAGATATACGAATAAGAGTGAATGTGCACATTTTAAAATAAAATATTATTTTCAAATAGTGTAAACTGATTACTACTTCATATGAAGAGTTCAGATGCAAAAGCCTCTGTACCGTTCAAAAATTTCTTCTAAAATTAGCATTTTTATCAGGCTCCCATGTGTAGATTCAGTAATTTCACTTTAATGGCAATTAATAGTTTATTTTCTTTCCTATTAAAGTAAAGTAACTGAACATAAACATATAGAAGCATGAGAAAATAATCACTTTAGAAGAAAATGTTGGATGACACCTAGAGCCTTTTGCATCTGAACTCTTCATATATAACTGTCTACAAACGTAGAACTTATTTTAGCATTATTATTTACTTTTTTAATTGCTTTATTATTATTATTATTATTATTATTATCATAATTATTATTATGCAGTAGATCCTTATGAGCGTGTGCGTGACCGTGATTCGTGCGCAAGCATGTCAGTGAGCACAGCATCACAATCAATCAGATGCATGTTAAAGTTTTGTTCGTTACTATAGCAACCCCCCACCCCCACCACCACCACACACACACACACACACAAAATTGAAGAGGGCCTCACACGTCAACTTCGCACAGGGCCTCAATTCCCCTTATAATGGCCCTGAGTGTTAGCCGCTAGTTTACACCAATACTTTCCACTTCTAAACGATCATTTCCATAGCTTTAGCGCAGCGGCCATATTTCCCGTGAAAACAATAGCAAACATTTAGACATGATAAAGCACAATATGTTTTTTCTTGTTTAGAAAAATTTATGTGAATGCCTTTTGTTTGCTGATAGGCTGCAGTTGGTTTAAATGCCAAATTTCAAGATTCAACTCCTGAAAAAAATAGCCTTATTTATATCCACATGCCTTTTTTGCTCCTTGGGTACTAATGATAGTGATATGTCAAGTCCAGTCAAATCAAAGTTGTCATGAATGTTATGTGGGATTCAATGACATTTTTTTTTTTTTCATTTATGTAATATTGTGGGCTGTTATATTGGGGTTATATTGGGTTTATGTTGCATTCAGTGGGGACATAATTACGGATTATAATGACTTATACTGTGTTTTTACGCGTTGCATTGCATCGTTTGTTGCGATGTGTAACCATGTCTGCATTTGTGATCAGAGAAAAGACAAACAACAAGCGCTACTCTACACTAGCGGTTGCTTTAACCTCATGTTTGTGGCTGAATATAATGATCATCATAATTAATGGACAACTAGGCTATATCAGGGAAAAGACAGAAAAAGAAGCCTCCCTGCAAAGAGACATCACCCTCACAATGAGTCCCTTCACTGGTTTTGGCAAGTCTCTCCCTGTTCTTTGTGTCTTTATGAAAAAGTCCCAGTTCCTTAGTTTGATTCCATCACATTCTGATGGTGTAATCTATATATTGCCCCTGCTGACTATATCCAGCCTCTTACGAAGTCTTCAGATGACCCAACACCTGTGAAGAGACCCTTGAGAGGATTTCGAATGAAGCTGACTCTGAATAAACATACAAAACTGATAAACTTTCTTTGCATTGTAATCAACATGATCACACCATGTAACCATTGCTTTAATTTGTTCATTGTTTCTGTATATATTTCATTGGTTCTGAACCTTACTTAACTGCATGATTTGTATAGCCTAATTTTAGAACGTTTCTGCCATATGGACATTGCTTTGGCACAGTTACACCTGTTAACAGAACTCTTATTTGTAATGTAGAAACATTCATTTTCTGTAAAGCTGCTTTGAAACAATGTGTATATTAAATTTTTTTTTTTTTATAGTTGTTTATTGATAAATGTTTGTTGGATCATTGTTTTTTTCATCTTTTTTTTTTTTGGGTGATATTACATTCACACTCCTTTCTGTGAGTGACTGGAGCACTCCCATGCAGCAAAGCAAACTATAGTGGAGACTGTTCAAGGACAACATGCATTATAGTTTATTATAAATGTATAAATCGATTGCTGTAAATAAGTGCATAACAAAAGTTAACATACATAAAATGTATGATTAAATGCGTAAAAATGTTTTAAGTTGTTTTAAATTGGATTATACTACAAATATATTTTTATATAGGCTATTAATAACATGAACGATCATTAAACACTAACAAGTGTTTCCCTTTGCTCAAAAACACAAAAATGTACTGAATTTCAGCATTTATCCTCCCAATCCATTCCCATGTAAAGCATGCTGGGAAATCCATGCCAGTTTCAGTAAAGCCAACAAAAATGATTAATCTATTTCCTACCAGCGTTTTTATAGTTAACTAATTTAAAACCGTAAACTTATAAAAATAAACTTTAACTGAAATAAAATCTATAGCTATAATAAAATAAAATATATTTTATTTCAGCTGCTTACCAAAGCAACATTTCTCATTTTCATTTAGTTTAACTTTATGTACTATTAACTTAAAAAATGTTAATAAAAAATAATTAATATATTACATACAGTAGATACAGGTAAAAAAAATAAAAAAAATAATAATAATAAAGTTGACAAAAACGCAAAACAAAATTTTGGGTAAAAAATAAAAATAAAGTTGGAATAGTAAAAAAAATAAAATAAAAAATATTTAAAAAAAAGTGTAACCTTTAAATAATGTTCTTGTCACACCCCTGGATTCATTACCTTGTGTTTTCCCTCCATGTGTTCCATCCACATGTGCTCAGTATGACCTAGGTTCTGTTTTCCCTTGATTATGTCATTATGTTCAGGTGTGTGTCAGTCATTATCCTCATTAACGTTTCCCTTATAAGTTGTACTCTGTTCAGTCTTGGTTGTCCGGTATTGAGTTTACTTTGATGTGTATGTGTGTTCATACCCTCTCTGTGGAGTACCCTCTTTGTGGATTATTAAAGACTTTATTTCATCTTCGTTCTCGATTGTTCCCTACGTGTACCAGATCGTGACAGAATAGCGGACCTAGAACAGTTACCTCCTATGTTTTCTTTCCGGTTTTTCCTCCGTTTTTTCTTTCCATAGTGTTTCATGGATCCCCTCCTTCACCCCGAATTCCTCCTCCTCCTGCTGGAGCAGGAAGGACGATCTCTTGAGGACCATACCAGACAGTTCCTGTTGCTAGCTCACATCACCAGCTACCCAGATGATGCGCTCTGTGCTTTCTATGAGGCGAGCCTGAACGCCGAGTGCAGAGTGTTTGTCGTCCGAAGATGGTCCTCGGGAGGAATTCACCACATTCGTGGAGTGGACTCTGGCGAGAAACGGGTCACCTCTCACCGGCTGCCCTATGAGGGATCTCGCCAGGTGCACTCCAGACCCAGAGCCCAGCCCATCATCTCCCCGATGTGCGGAGCGCATGCCCGAGCCAGCCGCTGACAGAGAGCCAGAGCCCACCGTGAACGACGAGCCATCGCCACATAGAGCGTCAGATCTGAGGAGCGCCGTGGAGCCAGACGCCATGACGTCAGTCCAGGTGTGTGAGCCGGCAACACCGCCTGCCGCGAGGGAGAAAGGCCGGAACCGGAAGTTGAACTGCCCCCTCTGCCCCCTCTCTCCTCTCCCCTCTCCGTCGTCTCCGCTGGTCCCATCCAGCCCTCATTCATCCTTGGTTTCCTCGTCCAGCCCTGATCTACAGATATTGCATGCTCCGATGAAAGATGACGATTCATTATAGTTGGGAGGAATACTGATGATCACTGATGCACAGCTATTCTTCACCCGTTTTCATTGTTTCAGATGATTAATTTGGCACTTATTCATGATAAATACGGGCTGAAGAAGTATTGGGAAGAGAAGATCGAAAGCCACATTCAGAAGATGGGAAATGAAGACTCGAGAATGAAGAACAGCGCTTTATCCAAGTGTGTATCACAGAGAATCAGATCTCTTCTTTGATAATTGCTGCTACAAGAATAACTTCATCCAGTGTGTTGCTTTTCTTTCCATTTGTCACTTTTCAAGCTAATTTTCTTGGGTGGTAATTGCAAGGAAAGATTAGGTCGAATGAACTGAAATGAAAAGATAATATTGATAAATGACCTTGAGTCACAAAATCCAACTTGCTGGAATGAAAAACTCATAATTGTTTTTTCTGACCTAGTTTAGGATCCATAAACAGTTTCTGGCTTTTGGAAATGAAAAGCATCACAATGAAAGTCATCAAATCCAGACAGGCTTCTGTTGTTGTTTTTGCTGCCCTCTAGTGTTTCCTTCAGGAAGGTCATGTGGATTAGCACATACACTGGTACAAATCTCCAGGCTTTGGAGCTCGTTTAAATCAAAGGCAGTGTGTTGCAGTAGAAACAGCTTTAGAGACAAGGACAGCTTTCTGAGTGTGTAATGAATACATTGTTCATACAGATGAACCGCACCAGGCTTCATAGCAAATCCAAGGGTTTATTAATACTCAGATCCAAATCTGAGCAATGTTGGAGAAGTTACTTTGAACCGGGCTACATGTAAATCAGAATTTACAGTAGTGTCAAAGTAGATTATTATAGAAGTGGCTAATAAAAAATGAACTAAAATGGTTTTGTTATTATGCAACCTATTTGAAAATATTAAATTCTATTCTGCAATATTGCATTATAAAATTTTGTTTATTTTTATGAAAACATTTCAAAAGATTAACCAGGTAATTTTACATAACATAACTTCTAGTTATTTAGTTATAAATTATATTAAATACGTTATAAAATATTAATATAAAAATATACATAAAATTAATCAATATAAATATCAAATACACACTTCACATCAGACATCATTCTAATATGCTGATTTGCTGTAAGAAAAAAAATATCATCAATGTTGAAAACTTAATTACTTCATATTTTTGTAAAAAACCATGATGCTACGTTTTATTTTTTATTTTTTTCTCAGCCACGGATGCATTCAATTGATCAAAAAATACATTTATAATGTTATACTGTATAATATTTCTATTTGAAATACACATTCTTCCATTTCCACAAAAATATTAAGCACAAAATAAAAAAATAAAAAAATAGTTTTTAGCATTGATAATAATGAGAACCATGTATTTTTAATAGTGCACCAATAATAACTGATAATAAATGAGCGGCAAATCAGAATATTTGAATGATTTCTGAAGGATCATGTGACACTGAAGACTGGAGTAATGATGCTGAAAATTCAGCTTTGATCACAGAAATATATTGCATTTTATAAAATATTCACAAAGAAAACAGTAAATCACAATATTTTACAATTTTACTTTTTTTTCTGTATTTTTGATCAAAAGGAAAGTCGTGTGTGGGGAAGTCGTGGCCTAATGGTTAGAGAGACAAAAACTTTTATTTTGGATTGTGGGTTTGAGTCTTGGGCCGGCAATACCACGACGACTGAGGTGCCCTTGAGCAAGGCACCGAACCCCCAACTGCTCCCCGGACACCGCAGCATAAATGGCTGCCCACTTCTCCAGGTGTGTGTGTGTGTGTGTGTGTGTGTGTGTTCTCTGCTGTGTGTGTGCACTTTGGATGGGTTAAATGCAGAGCACGAATTCTGAGTATGGGTCACCATACTTGGCTGTACGTCATATCACTTTTTATTGTTATTATTATTATTATTAAAGCCTTGTTGAGCAAAGGAGACTTGTTTCAAAAACCTTAAAAACATATTTTTTATTCCAAACTTTTGAATGGTAATTTTAGATTTCAAATTAATTAGTGAATGTTTAACTGTTCATAAAAATGAAATATATTTGCTGAGATCCAAACTCTCCAAAATCACTTGTATCATCATTAAGAAGAGTTTTGTGTATGTAGGACCTTCTTAACCTGTGGCAACAAATGACTGTGTTACAGTAAAGTCTATGTGTGCATACAGCAATAAATCCTCAATGTTTTCTTTCAGGTTACGTGAGAAGTGGGTCCAGAGGCTTCAGTTTCGGAACCAGCATGTGATCGAGAGCATGAGAGAGCAACAAATAAGAAGAGCTCAGAGGGTTCAAGGGATTTTAAGAGTTTAGACGGCTTGAATTATTTTAAACCAAAAGCACTTCTCTAATGCACTTCACAAGAATCCAAAGTATGAAAGTCTAGTTCTTTAACTTAAATGAGTTAAATAGTTTTTTGATGCAGCCTTTGGGAGAGAAAAACGCTGTTGCAGACATACACCATTAAACTCAATCTGATCCTGCAATCAAGCATCTGTCTTTCATATAAGGCTCTTTGTGTTACATAGAATAGAGTCTTGTTTTTAATAAAAGCTAAATATCATACATTTACTGTGTGGACTTTTAATGCTTTATGCTTTTTCTGAGAATAGAATAGAATAGAATAGAATAGAATAGAATAGAATAGAATAGAATAGAATAGAATAGAATAGAATGAGCTTTTTATTGCCAGGCATGTTTACACACACAAGGAATTTGTCTTCAGGACAGAAGTTTCCACAGTGTAACAGAATGACAGAACAGAAAAAAAAATAGAACAAGTAAATAAGAAATAAAAATATACAAATTGACAATTGTATGTACAGATATATAAACAATAGACAGTTATATGTACAACTGAGAAAAACACTATTCATAATTTGTCATGGTTACTCACTTTCTGTTCAACTCTGTTTTACGACATTTCCCTCTTTAAGAATAGCCTAATAGTTTGCTCTTTTTGCCATCATATGAGACATGATGTCATAAATCCTTTGAACCACATGGGGCAAACACATGTAGGTTCTCAGTATTTTAGACTTAGCAAGCTCAATAATAACAATATGAATAAACTACTCACACTATTTATACTACAAAAGACGTGCAGAATTAATACTGCTCACACTGATCCAGAATCAGGTCACTTTTATAGCATTTTATAGTACAGAAAGTTTTATAAGAGAACATTTTCACATTAATTTTATTTTCATTTGCATTTATGATAATGCATTTGGCAGTAAAGTATTTGGAATCTTAAAATATTTATCTGACATTTAATTTAACAAGTGTCTCCTGGTCACTTTCCTGTCATGATGAAAAGGAGGAAGTTGTTTTGTTGCAGCGTTTTCTTAGTAATTTCCTCCAAATTTGTGTCCTCATTTTAAATAAAAAAAAATTCAAATTACAAGTGAAATTAAAGGTTCAATGAATATTACAATAATGATAAAAATTTTACTTTTTGCATTTTATATTTAAAACAATGTTTATACATCATGGGCTTTGCTTTTGAGTTATCAACTCCATAACTCCATAACAATAAAGTAGAAAAACAACAAAATGACTAAATCACTCTGATAAGGGAGAGTTTTTGTTATATTCACAATTGCAACCTTTAAATTACATTTTTAATTTTTCTTCATGAATTCAACATAGAAATCACATGCCATTATTACTGAAATATTACAAGCTTTTTCTAAGCTGATAGCAACCAAAAAAGTTAATCAAGCATCAGTATTTCATCATTGTGATGTTAAGCTTTGATGATAGTTCACATATCACCAGTCACTGAAAATACATCAACAAGACAGAGAGAAACACACAGGAATGATGAATAAGAGTTAGATGACTTGCTGACTTGGAGTTGATGAATTTAGAAAGGAAATAATTAGAACATTATTAGAATAGAAATAAAAATCAATCAGAAAACTCAGTATAAATGAGTTGATATCTTCTTAACTACACTGGGTGCATTTGTTGTGACTGTGTGGATTGTGATGTTTGTGTTTCCTCCTCAGAGAAAACTCTTTCAAAAACACGTCTTAGAGAAAGTTTAACATTGCTCTTAAAATCCTGCCCCATGAAAACATACAGAATGGGGTTCAGACAGCTGTTGAAATACGCCAAAGAGACGGCCAACGGATACACTGCCTCAGCCACCGAGGAACTGGATTTCTTTCCATACATTATTATCAAATCTATTATGTGATACGGCATCCAGCACAGAAAAAAGGCCACGATTACAGCAAACATGATGCGAAACGCTCGTCCAGAGTGAATATGACTCCTGCCTAACTTGCGTGCGATGAATCCGTAGCATGTTGTGATGCATATGAGAGGAACCAAAAAGCCAAACACAAATCTGATTATGCTAAACCTTCCAAACAATTTAAAATGGTATTCATCAAGTTGATGATACAGGCAGTATGTTTCATTATTTTTTGTGTAAAACGTTGCTAACACCATGAAAGGCAGACTAAGAACTGAATCCAGAATCCAAGCTGTTGCACAGGACAGTCGTGCGATGAACAAGCTGCGATGATTCTGAGCCCAAACCGGCGTGATCACCTGAACAAACCGATCCAGACTAATCAAGTTCAAGGTGAAAACGCTGGCAAACATGGTGATGAACATAATGAAGGGGAAAATCTTGCACATTATGGATCCGTATGGCCAGTAGCCAAAAGCGCTCTTGGTTACGTAGTAAAGAGTGAGAAGGCAGCAGAAGAAGTCAGCAATCGCTAGATTGAGAAACCCTACTGTATTAACAGTCCTCTTCATCTTCAATCCAGCAACATACATGACAAATGCATTTCCAGGAACGCCGAGGATCAAGGTCAGGTAGTAGAAGACCAGAGAACTCACTCTCGTAAAATTCCTCAGCTCATCAAAACAATTCTGACTAACATCTTTGTAGACATTGTCAGAAACATTATCATCACTACATGTCTGGTCCATTTTGCTTGAGTTGCTGCTGTCCATAGTCCTCTGCTTATCCTGTAAATATCATATATTATCAGCATCAAACATTTATTCATTCAATTAGCAGATTCTTTTATCCAAAGTGACTTACGAACAATGTTCCCTCTAAGCTGCGCAGTCGCGACAGAAGAAATAATGTGACAGATGCAAAAATTTATTGAGAAAGCCATTTGACTGAATTCTAGTAAAAGCGAAATAATTGCAAGCCACTATAGAGTTGGTGTTGCTATAGAGTTAGAACCT
Source organism: Cyprinus carpio (assembly GCF_018340385.1). Classification (NCBI taxonomy): domain Eukaryota; kingdom Metazoa; phylum Chordata; class Actinopteri; order Cypriniformes; family Cyprinidae; genus Cyprinus; species Cyprinus carpio. The sequence goes on along the minus strand of NW_024879288.1, from coordinate 216,200 downwards.
GTGAATGCGGATTTACAGGTTTCATGGAAAGACAAGACATTTGCGCAAAATCAGTCACTGTAGAAATCGAATTCATTCATGGTTGCAGACGAAATAGCTCCACACAAGAGCCAACGCAAACACAATGACATGCAATGAAATGAAATAAAACGTCATCATGTTTTAAAGAAGAGTGGCTTGATGAAGTGCTGGAAATAGCAGATGATGGACACAGAACAGTAACAAAACTCTTACACATTTACAGGTTGTAGTAGTATGCAAAATACTCTACTCTATCTTTTAAAATATTGTTTTAAATATTTATAAAAAAATATATATATTTTTAAAAATTATAAGACATAAATAGTTGATCTCAAAAAGGGAATTCTGCTTCACTTTTTAAATATTAGCTATATATATTATATTATATTACATTACATTACTTATTATAAAGAATTGAACTGTTCTGTGTGAGGGTTTTTTAAAAAATTATTTTTAATAGAATTTCTTGCTGGAACAGCACTGTAAAAAAAAAAATAATTTGCTTTCTCAAGTAACCTAAAATGAGAGAACTCTAAAAAGAGTCAATCAAATATAAAAAGCACTTTAAAGTTAAAAGTTACACACTTTGTGTGTGTGTCCGCTGTACAGATATAAAGGTATAAAGAATGTTTTTGCTCAGGTTGCAAAAATGTCTGACCAATAGAGAAAAGTTTTTGCTCAGCAAGAAAAAAATTTAGAAGGAACATTGCTTACATGTGTGGAAAATAAGCAATTTGACAAAGGCAACTATTCAATATTATTAAACAATGAAAATTATTTTTTAAACAAACATTAATTAATATGTTTAATTTAAATCATTAACTATGCAGTCACTTGTATGTCAATGATCATATGTTCATATGTTTTTAAATCACACTTGAGTTTTACAGATCAAATAATGCCTTACAAACTTGTACTCACTCCCCAGCTGCTCTGTGCTAACTAGTGGCACTTGCCACTGGTTACTACTTGAAGCAATTGTAAAGATGAAAGAACCTCAAAGAATCTCAGATACTTTGATCTCCTGAGAAACAGACAATACAAACATACACGGGCGTCTTCGAGACACCCCACAGAGTGGAGGTGCAGGAAACGCCCTCTCTCACATATCAGTTCCTTCTCATCCCCTTCCTTCCTCCTACCCATCCCCCCTTTACTTGGTTCACTCAGAATGGTCAATAGTATTATGTTCTACAATGAATGCAAGTAATATTTACAGTCATGTTTGGTATCATTTGTATAGTCTCAGGGAGCGTGGTACAATGGTCTCAATCTTACAAAAATAGACTAAAAGATAATTCAGATCTTAAGAGTTAAGAGATATTTTGCTTACTGTAATGGGAGTGCCCTTTCCCAGGGTCTTCCGTGTAAATTACTTTCTGTTCCCATTGAGGTGTAAACCACCCAGGTCTGGCACCTGGCTTAATGCAAATTCTGTTTGTACATGCCTCCATTTGGGGGATGTTTTATCTTGGTGTTGTATTTAAAGGATTGCAGCAAAGGGGTCGGGGCCTTCTGTAGCCAGAATGAGCCTGTGGTATGAAGTGTGTCCACACACTTCATTCTATGTATTTTTTTGTAAAAGCCAGGTATGCATCTTACTCTTAGATTTATTTTCGAGAATTTGATTTATTGTATTGATTTGATATCTTTGAATTTGCTATGTAATTGGCATAATACATATTTACCTGACTGATAATAAATTGTTACATTTCATTGTATTCTGTTTTACTCTGTAATTATTGACTCTAGTAGATTACGCTGTATCCTTGTGTCACTCTACTGTGCAGGAAGGAACACGGAGCCAAGGATAAGCGAAAGTCTTTATTAATCCAACACATGGGTAAATCCAACAAAGGAAACAGGAGGAAGACACACGCACTTGTAGACCCGACAAAACTGAACTGAAAGGACATGGGTAATAAAGGCAGGATAATGAGGGAACTGACAGGTGTGGGAAAATCAATATTTAACCTGGGACATGTGTGACGAGTTGGCTGCCTCCCCCCTAATTATCATCGTCACCCCGTCCCTTAATCGCCGCCCTTCACCAGGCTCCTGAGAGGAATGGATGTGTGAGAGAGAAGGGGCGCTGGACGAGCCAGGGCTGGCAGCATGTGATGGGGCACACCTGATGTAATTGGAGGCTCATCACCACCGCTGTTTAAATGCCGAGAGCGCCTTTCCTCGGGAGACTGGTCTCTTCCTCATGCATGCACGCTGGTGTCCTCGTGGGTCTAGGAAGGGTTGGTAGAGGGACTCCCACACCGCCAGAGATGTGAGCTGCCGACCCATGGTCCGGACTAGAACCGCACCCGTTACATGGCCGTCGGGCCAGAATAACGGGCCGTCTGGTCCCTTCAAGCGCTGCGGCCAGCGAGATGGATGCAGCCACTGAAAGAAGCCGCCGCCCCTCACGCCCCGGACTGAAGAGGGGAGCGGGTGTGGCCGCCGGACTCCGCCCCTTACCTGGACCCTTCCTTCCTGAACACTGCCCCACCTACATGAACTCCGCAGCACAACGAGGACACCAGATTCCCTGTTTATTTTGGACACTCTTCCCCTTTGGACACTTTTATTCCCTACATTTCCTTATTTTCTGTTAATAAAAGCCACACCCACTGTGTCTGTCATTTGCTCCTCCCACCACACATGGAACACATGGGGAAGAAACTAGACACACCTGGAATAAATCAACAAACCAAGGAGAGACAGAAACCGGGTCCGGGTAAAAACACACACACACACAGACAAGTCCATAGTTCTGACATTTCACCCCCCTCCCAGGAAGGTGCATCCTTGCACCGTAGGCAACACCAGGTGAGGCGCAAGTAGGAACTTGGGAGGAGGGCTCCAGTGGAGGACAGACCCCCAGGAGGGGGCTGGCAGACAAAGACCACAGAGGGAGGAGCCAGGGAGGAGACGGAGGGAGGAGCCAGGAGGAGTTCCAGCAGGCCACAGCCATAACAGCGGCCCAAGGTGGAGCCAATGGTGGGGGAGGAGCCATGAGGAGGAATGGCCGCATAGATGGTGGGCTGAGGGGTGAGCAGACGGGCTACCAGACGACAGAGGTGGAGGAGGCTGGAGCGGGTGGGAGGGCAGACATTTTTGAGGAGCGGCCATTGGAGGGCACATTCTAGTAGCTGGCACTAAAGGACACATTCTAGGAGCGGGAACTGGAGGACACTTTCTAGGAGTGGCACTCGAGGACACTTTCTAGGAGCAGGCACTGGAGGACACTTTCCAGGAGTGGGCACAGGAGGACACTTTCCAGGAGCGGGCACTGGAGGATTGGAAGCCCCCTCAGGGCTGGACGTGGAAACCAAGGACGAAGGAGGGCTGGACGGGACCAGCGGAAACGACAGAATGAGAAGAGGGGGCAGTTCAATTTCCAGTTCCGATTCCCAATCTATAAGATCCACCTCCTCATTTTGGCCCTTTTGGTGTTCCATATTCAGCTCACCCTCAGCCGCAAAGCAGGGGGCGGAGCTCCACTCCACGCTCACACCGTCCGCGGCTCTCTCCCTTACGGTGGGCACTGTAGCCGGCTCTCGCACCTGGTCTGATGGGTTGGGCTCTGGCTATCCGTCATCGGTGGGCTCGGGCTTATGCTCCATACCGTGGGGAGATGGTGGGCTGGGATCTAGGTCAGGGGTGGATCCGGCAAGATCATCCACGGGGCAGATGGTAAGAGTGGACCCATTTTTCTGGTCATCTTTGAATATCTACACAGTTCAAGCGGCGGTCTGAAATAATTTATTTTATCTCCAAACAGGCAAAAGTGCACTTCAAGAATGAAAAAGTGGCATAGATGAATTTGAAATTCGCATTCAGATATTTCACGTCACTAGCAACTTCTCTGGCTTAACAAATGCATAAAAGACACCAACTGGACACAAACTAATGCAAATTGATGGTAACCATCATGACATTAAACATTTGGGTCGGACTTGAGTGTACTTTCATTACATTGTTTTAAGGTTGAGGTGCTACTACTAATGTTAGCAACCTCTCAGCCTGTCCTTTACTAATGCAGCATCTAGTTAACAAACTAATTACTTTATAATGATATGAAAACATTCACTGTAGTGTTCCGTAAACAGACCATTTCATTGGCTGCATCTGAAGTCGCATATTCTTGAGTAGGTGTTTTTTAAAATAAATAATTATTTCACGACCACTATAAGAGTATGTTTTATGTAATATGAATGTGTGTTGTATGGATGTAATCTGGACATACTACATTTGCCATGTTGTCACTGTGACGTATATTATATTGCAATAGGTAGCACTTCAGTGTTAATGTTGAATCAAGACTAGTTAGTACATAATCAGTACCTCTGTGCCTTCAGTAATGCCAAATGGCCCTTTTGTTACGGAAGATAGGTTTGAGACAGGAAAGAAGAAGTCTTTGATCATTTTCAATCTTACAAAAAAAAAAAAAAAAAAGAGGTAAATGCTGACACAAAGTTTCTTAGTAACTACCGGTAAATGTGCGTGTCTAAAGATAAGACTGATGTAGCTGAAGCAATTAGTCAGCAGAGAAGGCAGTAGCACATAAGTGTTTGCTTAATACTTTGTTTCTATATCTGTTGTTTGTTGTTGCAACATAGGCTCATTGGAAATACGTGCCTCTACATCAGTGGTTTTCAAGTTTTTTAATGGCGACCCTATTTTTTTCTTTTTAAATTGACGCAACTTATACAGTGGCATGCAAAAGTTTGGGAACCCCTTGCAGAATCTGTGAAAATGTGAATAATTTTTACATAATAAAAGACATCATAGAAAATGCATGTTATTTTTTATTTAGTACTGTCCTGAGTAAGATATTTTACATAAAAGATACTTAGATTTAGTCCACAAGACAAGAAAATAGTTGAAATTATTAAAATAACCCCATTCAAAAGTTTGGGAACTCTTATTTCTTAATACTGTGTTGTTACCTGGATGATCCACGACTGGTTTTATGTTTTGTGATGGTTGTTCATAAGTCCCTTGTTTGTTCTGAACCATTAAACTGAGCACTGTTCTTCAGAAAAATATTCAGGTCCTGCAGATTCTTAAGTTTTCCAGCATCTTTTGCATATTTGAACCCTTTCCAGCAGTGACTGTATGATTTTGAGATCCATCTTTTCACACTGAGGACAACTGAGGGAGTCAAACATAACTAGTTACAAGATTTAAGATTTTTATTTGTCACATACACAATTATATAGAGCATATACAGTATAACCAGCAGTGAAATGTGAGTCAGGTCCGCTCCATGGACAGTGCAATTATTAAAGAATACAACACAGATGACAATATACATAAATATAGCTATGAAAGAATTAAATAAAAGTAAACGAGAATAAAATAAGAATAAAATATAAAAAAGATGTATACTGTAGAATTAATATAGAATGGAAAATAATGTGCATGAAACTATTACAATTTTTCTCGATTGCTTAAACACATTTCTTGAAACTATGCCTCATATTCTCAAAACAGTAAACACAAATCCATAACGTCTCACCCAATTACCCAAACAACCTATTTTCAGTTCAAAATGAGGCTCTATACTCAAAACCATTCACTCTTGCTGAAAAACCAAACTTTGCCCTCAGACATCACACACAAGCCCTCAAAAACACACATACTACAACATAGTCTTACACACTGGTGAGATAAATTCATAACAATACTACAAAAAACAAAAACAAAAACCAGTAATAAGTTGTTGCTTGTGGTTCTCCCCCTCATTTACATTTATGCATTTAGCAGACACTTTTATCCAAAGCGACTAACAGTGCATTCAGGCTAACATTTTTTTACCTAACATGTGTTCCCTGGGAATCAAACCCACAACATTTTGTGCTGCTAACGCAATGTTCTACCACTGAGCCACAGGAACCCTCAAAGAACACTTCACATGATGAACACATGTGTATACATTTGCACATTTTCTATTCCGTAATGTACTGTACAGTACAATACACCAAACAACAACAAAAATATATTCTGCCCCAGGATCACATCTTTGGTCTGGGACAGACATCACAGGCTATACTGGCCCTAGTCAGGCAGCGGGGGTAAAATCCTCTCGCATGACTGATCCACCCCTGTCACTCATCACCTGTAATGTCTAGCCAGGCTTCTTCCATTCCATCGTCTCTGAGTCCTACAAAAATAGAAGTACTGAATACTGTGACTGTAACACATCCTTTTTATAAAATGGAAGCAGACAGAAACTCTATCCGTATGTAAGGAAATTTAATGCATGTGTTGTAACAGAGTACAGCTCTCAAAAGTTACTGTAGAGTACACTGAGGTACATCTACCTGTTTTCCTCCCTGAATGTTCTTATGATCGAGGCGACGGTGAAGCAACTTAAGTTTGGCTGAACTCATTGCCCAGCCTCCCTCATAGTCATACCATGGACAAGGACATGGTCAACTAGTGGCACAAATTTCATCTGAGACTCCTTGTCTCCTTGCCCCTCATCCTCGTCCTCCTCCTCTTTCTCTTCTTTCACCTCTTCCTCCACTCCTTACTGCTCTTGCTCATCCTCTTCCTCCTCTCTGGTGTCCTCGACCTTTTCGATCACATCTCTCTGGATAACATTGTTCCAAAACTGAATGAACTGAATGGGGCTCTTTTATCTATCTATTGAAGGCTCTGATTGGTATTTGATAAATTTTGACTCTTAGTGTTTCCATGTGGGTATCTGTGTGCTAACTTAGCTCAAGTTATGCTGACTTGAGTGAACAATATTGAGTGCTAGTGCTTTCTAAATGACCACATGGTGTAAGCACTGAGAAATGTAGGGATTTGTGTGTAGAGTTTTGCAGTAAGAGTTCACCAAATATGACTCATGTGTTAAAACAGGGGAATAGTGTTTATAGTTCAGCAAAATGGGTGTGCTTTCTGAAAAATGGCGTTATGGTCTTGAAATTTTAGCTCAAAAGCCTGCTTATATTGTTTAAGCAATCGAGAAAAACTATAATGCCCATTTCAAAGATTTTTATAGTGAACTCTATATTTCCAATAGTACAGCCAATCATTCTGATTTAACAAATTTTTTTGACTCTCTTGAAATACCTAAACTTAGCGACATTGCTAGGTCCGACCTGGACTCTGATTTTACTTTGGAGGAGATAGTCGCTGCCATTTAGTCATTTCCAACTTGGAAGACGGCAGGACCAGATGGATTTAGCTCAGAATTTTCTTAAAGATTCTGTTATATTCTTGCCCCGCTCCTTCTTAGAATGATGATCAATTCTAAAAAAGTTAACGTTCTGCCTAATACATTGTATGAAGCCAATATAGCTCTTATTTTAAAGAAAAACAAAGATGAAACCGACCCAGCCAGCTATAGACCAATTGCGCTTCAGAACTTTGATAGGAAAGTAATTACTAAAGCTTTGACTATTCGGCTTAACAAACACTTACCCTCCATCATTCATCCTGAGCAGGCCAGCTTAATTCCTGGCAGATTATCTTTTTTTAATGTGCGTTGCCTCCTCAACACAATATATGCTAAGCAGGCGAAAGCTAATGGAGCAGCAATTCTGTCCTTGGACGCGCAGAAAGCTTTTAATCAGGTTGAGTGGCCTTATACGGAGCCCGCACATGACATGCAAGAAAAAATAAATAAATTGTGTGCATGATTTACTAATTTGTTCCCTCAATGTACTAAAACGTGCACACATTTACTATTGCGTTCACTCGATTTGCTAAATCGTGAGCACGATTTGGCAAATTGAGGGAACGAATTAGTAAATCGTGCGCACAATTTATAAATCGAGTTAACAAAATAGTAAATCGAGGGATCGCAATAGTAATCGTGTGCACGTTTTAGTACATTGAGGGAATTAATTAATTATTCCTGCACACAATTTAGCCTACTATTTTTTCCTGCATGTCATGTGTGGGGCATAGCCTTACATGTTTAGATCACTGAAAAGGTTTGAGCTGTTTTTTAGGGAATATTCCATTTAAAATAGTCAGGGATCATTTTGTATATCTTGGTTTGATGATTCCCAAATATTTAAAATTTTTGTTTAAGTTGAATTTTGTGGAGTTTCAAATGCAATATAGGGAGTTGGAAAATTTGACCTTTATCAATGATTGGGCGTATAAATTCAATAAAAGTGGTTTCTCTTCCCAGGTTCCAATATCTTTGTCAGAATCTCCCTGTTTTTCTTACCTCTGCTTTCTTTAGGGAACTGGATTCTATAATCCTCTCTTATGTTTGGAACTTTAAGACACACATGATCTCTAAAATGCATCTACAAAAATCCAAATCTATACGTGATCTGGGTATGCCAGTATTTAAGCATTATTATTGGGCCGCCAATGTTAGGGCTTTAATGTATTGGGTGAAGGGAGCACCTACCAATTTGACCCCTGACGTTCCACTGTGGGTACAAATGGAGATTAGCCTGGCTGTTGGCACTTCCTTAGCGGCCATGTTGTTCCCTAAGTTGGATTGGCCCACAGCGATGAATAAATTAAGCTTTGTATTAAAGAATTCAGTTAAAATTTTAAATCAGGTGAGAAAAGTCTTGTCCCTACCAGAGACCTCTGTTCATACGCCAATTTGTTATAATCATTCTTTTTTACCCTCCTGGACTGATAGAACTTATTTTGCCTGGAAGGAGAAGGGCTTAAAGTCCATCAAGGACCTTTATGTTGAGGGAAGGTTTGCATCCTTTAGCCAGTTAAGAGAGAAATTCCAAAATTAGTAATTTCGAACAACTCCCTGAAAAGTATGTGTTTTTTGATGTTTTTTTAAATCCTCCTGATACTAGGCATCTTATTTCCAAATTTGTTTGTTTAATTGAAAGCTGTGTTGCAGCCTCTACTGAGAGATTTAAAGCAGCCTTGAAGGAAGACCTGGGAGTTGAGCTCTCTGACAATATGTGGGATAAGTGTCTGGGCACAATATAGGTCTGCTCAGGTAAATTTTCCCCTCTGTTTCAACAATGTGTGACCGGTGCAAGGTGGCAGAAGATACAACTTCTTATGCTTTCTGGTTTTGCCCTTTATTGTCTGGGCTTTGGTCAAGCATATTTGACTGGTACTCCAAGGCTTACAATATGCCTCTTCCACCGGATGCAGAACTTGCTATCTTTGGTATTTCACAGCACACCTCCTGCCTCCCGGGGACAGTCTTTAACCCTGGGTATGACTGTGGCTAAGAGACTTGTGCTTACATTTACATTTACATTTAATCATTTAGCAGACGCTTTTATCCAAAGCGACTTACAAATTAGAACAGTAGAAACAATCAGATCAACGAGAGAACAACAACGGTATACAAGTGCTATGACAAGTCTCAGTTAGACTAGTACAGGACACGTAGCCAGGGTTTTTTTTTTTGAATATGATAGACAAGAAAAAAGAAAAAGGTAAGTACTAGTATTAGTTGGTTAAGTGCAGGCGAAAAAAAAGTTTAGTCTTTAGATGTTTTTTGAAAATGAGTAACGACTCAGCTGTTCGAATTGAGATCAGGAGGTCATTCCACCAGCTGGGAGCAGTCCAGGAAAAAGTCTGTGAGAGTGATTTTGAACCTCTTTGGGATGGCACCACAAGGCGTCGTTCACTTGCAGAGCGCAAACTTCTGGAGGGAGCATAAGATTGAACTAGTGAGTTTAGGTAAGTTGGCGCCGTGCCAGTGGTCGTTTTGTAGGCAAGCATCAGTACCTTGAATTTGATGCAAGCGGCTACTGGTAGCCAGTGTAACCTGATGAGGAGAGGAGTAACATGAGCTGTTTTTGGCTCATTGAAGACAACCCTCGCTGCTGCATTCTGGATCAGTTGTAGAGGCTTGATAGTACATGCAGGAAGGCCCGCCAGGAGAGCATTGCAATAGTCCAGTCTGGAGAGAACAAGAGCCTGGACAAGAAGTTGGGTGGCTAGCTCTGACAGGAAGGGTCTAATCTTCCTAATTTTGTATAAGGCAAATCTGCAGGACCGGGTCATTGTAGCAATATGGTCTGTGAAGCTTATCTGATGATCCATCACAACTCCTAGGTTTCTGGCTGTCCTGGAAGGAGTTATGGTTGACGAACCCAGCTGTATAGAGAAGTTGTGATGAAACGATGGGTTAGCTGGAACCTTAGTAAGGTTGAGGTGAAGGTGATGGTCATTCATCCAGCTAGAAATCTCACTCAGACAGGCTGAAATGCGAGCAACTACCGTCGGGTCATCTGGTTGGAATGAGAAGTAGAGTTGAGTGTCATCAGCGTAGCAGTGATAGGAAAAGCCATGCTTCTGAATGACAGATCCTAATGACGTCATTTAGATGGAGAAGAGAAGCGGTCCAAGTACTGAGCCTTGAGGAACCCCAGTAGCAAGTTGTTGTGACTTAGAAACTTCACCCCTCCAAGGCACCATGAAGGATCTATCAGAAAGGTAGGAGTTAAGCCACTGGAGTGCGGTTCCAGAGATGCCCATCTTTCTGAGGGTGGACAGGAGAATCTGGTGATTAACGGTGTCAAAAGCAGCAGACAGGTCCAGCAAAATGAGTACTGAGGATTTTGAAGCTGCTCTTGCCAGTCGCAGGGCTTCAGTAACCGAGAGCAGGGCAGTCTCAGTTGAGTGGCTACTTTTGAAGCCAGATTGGTTGCTGTCCAGGAGGTTGTTCTGTACAAGAAACATAGAGAGCTGGTTGAACACAGCTCATTCGAGTGTCTTTGCAATGAATGGAAGAAGGGATACCGGTCTGTAGTTTTCTAGAAGTGCTGGATTTAGAGATGGTTTCTTCAGCAGTGGGCTTACCCAAGCCTGCTTAAATGCTGATGGAAATGTTCCAGAGTGAAGAGAGGAGTTGATAATGTGAGTAAGTGAAGGTATGACTGAAGAAGAAATCGCTTGAAGGAGGTGAGTGGGGATCGGATCCAGTGGGCAAGTAGTAGGATGACTGGACAGGATAAGTTTGGAAACGTCCATCTCTGAGAGTGGAGAGGAAGGAGGAGAAAGAGTGAGCATTAGTCGTTGTGAAGTTATCCTCAGTCTGCGGTGTGGAGAATTGGTCACTGATGGTTCTTGTCTTATTCGTGAAGAAAACTGCAAAGTCGTCAGCTGTAAGAGTCGATGGAGGAGGAGGTGGAGGCGGATTAAGAAGAGAAGAGAAGGTTTTGAAGAGTGTCCGAGCGTCACAACAGTTGTTAATCTTGTCGTGGTAATATGATGTTTTAGTAGTGAAGACGTTTGCAGAGAAGGAAGAGAGGAGAGACTGATACACACTGAGGTCGGTAGAGTTTCTTGATTTATGCCATTTCCTCTCTGCAGCCCTGAGTTTAGAGCGATGTTCACGGAGTACATCGGACAGCCAGGGGGCAGATGGGGTGGTGCGTGCTGGTCTAGACGACAGTGGGCAGAAGTTGTCCAAGCAAGAGGTTAGAGTGGAACAAAAAGTGACCGTAGCACTGTTCGTGTCCAGAGCTGAAAACTGCGAGAGTGAAGGAAGTGAGGATGAAACCACAGAGGATAGGCAAGATGGAGAGAGTGAGCGTAGGTTCCGTCGAAAGGTGACCCGCGTTGGAGCGTGTGCCGCTTCAGGAGTAAGTGCTAGGTTAGCAGTAATGAGGAAGTGGTCTGAGGTGTGCAGTGGAGAAACTAAAGAGTTGTCCACTGAGCAACAGCGCGTGTAGATGAGGTCCAGTTGGTTGCCCGATTTGTGAGTCGCTGTAGTAGAGACTCGCTTGAGCAGAGTGTTGAAGTCAGCATCCTGGGGTTTATCTAGGTGGATGTTGAAGTCACCAAGCAGTACCAGAGGAGTACCATCTTCAGGATAGTTTGATAGCAGCACGTCCAACTCCTCCAAGAAGTTTCCCAATTAACCTGGGGGACGGTAAATGACCACGAAGTGGATTTTAACAGGGTGGGTTACAGTAACAGCATGTGATTCAAATGAACCGTTACCTGTAGGTGGTGGTTGAAGATAAAATTTCCAATCTTTCGATATAAGGAGACCAGTACCTCCACCCCTCCCAGTCGTACGAGGGGTGTGGGAACAAGTGAAATTAGCAGAGAGGGCTGCGGGAGTGGCAGTGTCCTCAGGTTTGATCCAAGTCTCAGTCAGTGCCATGAGGCTGAGACCGGAATAAGTAGCAATAGAAGAAATGAAGTCTGCTTTGTTAACAGCAGACTGGCAGTTCCAGAGACCAACTGGAATAGAGAGCATTGTAGTAGAGGTCAGAGGGACAGGCTTTAGATTTGTCGGGCAGACCTTCCTTTGACGTACATAGCGTGCTCTCCGAGTGTTAGTAGTGATAGTAGAGATCTGAAAGCACATAGTGACTACAAGTGACCAAAAATAAGTATTTGCGGAAGAGCTGTACAAAGATTTAAGGGGAGAAAAGCAATACTCAAGTGCCCTGTCGGTGTCCTTGCTCGGTGGAGTCGCGCAGGTAGAGTCGATGGTCTTTACACTCGTCGGTCTTCACACGAGGAGGCTTCACACGAGGGCTGCCGCGACTGCTGCCGCGGTGACACTTGCCACTTATATATTTGCCTGATTACCTGTGATTGAAGTCAGCTAGTCACGCCTCTCTATTTAGCAGACCGAAACTGTCCAGTCCCGCGATAGGCAAACGCAAAACCAAACGCCACTTCACACGTATTTACCAGGGTAAAAAGACACACAGTAATTAAAGCAAAGTTTCCTTAGCAACGATGATCATGCAGTAGTCTAATGAGAAAACGAGGCAAAAACACTTACAAACTGCTGTCCTTATCTGTCGCTCGACTGTTTCTTCTGACAAACGCTTACAAAACAGCTTAAGAACTGGAAGTCACCCTTACCCCCTTCCTTTTGATTGTGGATTATGGACATGATCTCTGTTATTCAAATGGAAAGACTCAAATTCTTGATGACTAATTCCATTGAAAAATTTTCCGATGTTTGGGGTCCATTTCTGGGCCATTTGGACAAGTCAATCATTCAACCAGCCCCTAGTGGCTCCTCAGGTTAAAGCTGTACATCTTTCTAGGCACCTTGACTGGTTGTTTTGCAGGTTTTTTCTACAGTACTTCTGGCTACTAAACTAAATATTTATTGTCATTATCATTATAATTTTTTAGTTACTTTATTATTATTACAGTTTTTCTTAATTGCTAAAACAATTTCTGAAACCTTGCTCCATTTTCTGAAAACATTGAACACAAAACCTCATCTTCAAGCACTATTTACAAAACCTCTGACTCCTCTTGCAAAATGAAATTTTAGCCTCAAAACAGTTTTACCTGTGTTCAAAATCAAACACTGCTCTCAAATCATAAACAAAGTGATCATAATGATATCCACTATCAAGCAGTCAGTAAATAATACACCAACAAATAGAAAATACATTGTTCAAAACATAGTTCTCAGGGATAAGTAAATTTTTAATCTCAAAACAAAGTTAATATTTTTCCGTCATTTGTCTTTTGATGAATGGAAACGTTCTATCATAGTAGCTCAAAACTGATCAGAAATTACTACTCTGCTTTGCTCTTTGCATGTTTTTTTGGTTCTTCCTCCTTCTACCCCTATTTTTACAGTACTGTACCCTGCATCTCATAAACTTGTCATTGGTCTATGTGATAGTGTAATTATTGTTATTTGTTTATATGAACCTGCAAGCATTTAAAATCTATTGAGCAGTCAGTACTGTTCACAAATGGAAAGCACAATCTTCAGGGCCAAATAATTTGTTTACAGTTTTTTTCAGTCGCTAACAAGCGTTTGTCCAACCAGTTGTCACATTTTCAAAACTCTACACACAATTAGCACAGCATATTAGTCTTTTGTGGCCATACCATTCACACATTTCATGTCGTTTTCACACAATATGCAGTCAGTGAACACATTTCCACAGTGCTTACATTTTCTTAAGAGACAAGCTATACCTCACAACAAAATTATGGATTGTTTTTGTAGTATTTACGAATGTTAACACACAACATCCCACAATAGCAAAAACAATATTCCAAACCTTAGATACAGTATAAAAACCTCTGCTTATGCAATGATATCAGTTCAAAAACAATATATCTCAGCTGATAATAAACAAACAATTGAATAATTTACACATAGCTGATTTATGTTGGGTAAATTGGGCCAACCACAGCTGATTCCAGTCTGGCTTAGACTCAGTGGCAGGGGTTATTTTTTCTATTACATTGACACTTATTCAGTAAAAGGAGGACTTTGAGAAGTGATGTTTTTGGAAACAGAAACAGAAAAAGACAAACACTGTAATGTCTGGACAAGGAAGAGTAAGAGCAAGGGGCCCAGGGAGAAGAGCAGGCCCAGTGAGAGATGCAGTGAGAGATGCAGTGAGAGGTGCAGGAGCAGTGAGAGGTGCAGGAGCAGTGAGAGAAGCAGTGAGAGGTGCAGGAGCAGTGAGAGAAGCAGTTAGAGGTGCAGGAGCAGTGAGAGAAGCAGTGAGAGGTGCAGGAGCAGTGAGAGATGCAGTGAGAGGTGCAGGAGCAGTGAGAGAAGCAGTGAGAGGTGCAGGAGCAGTGAGAGAAGCAGTGAGAGGTGCAGGAGCAGTGAGAGAAGCAGTGAGAGGTGCAGGAGCAGTGAGATATGCAGTGAGAGATGCAGTGAGAGGTGCAGGAGCAGTGAGAGATGCAGTGAGAGAAGCAGTGAGAGGTGCAGGAGCAGTGAGAGGTGCAGTAAGAGGTGCAGGTGCAGTGAGAGGAGCAGGGCCAGGGAGAAGAGCATGCCCAAGGAGAGGGCAAGGTAGAGGTGTAAGAATTTGTGGTGGCGGCATTCCAAGGGCTGCAAGAACAGTAGTCAGTGATGAAATTCGTGCCACTATCACTGACAATGTAATCAACCATGGTCTTTCACTAAGAGAGGCTGGTAAAAGAGTGCAGCCCAATTTGAAGCGGTCAACGGTTGCCTCCATTATACACATCTTTCAACAAACCAACAGGTAAGTATTCCATTTTACATGGATTGTTTCTATTCTCACTTGACTTGTCAATAAGGTCATACAGTAATGCATATGTAGAATTTTTTGTCCCTCTTAAGAATGCAAAGTCTTCCACTCTCTGTGGGAAGAGGAAAGCTCCTCAATAATGATCAAGAGCTTGCCATTGTAGAAATGGTTGTTGCAAATAATGCAATAAAACTGCATGAAATTAAAACTAGAATTGTGGAGGACCATGAGATATTTCACAATACATTGTCCAAACACAGAGTGCGGATGAAGCAGATCTACACTGTTCCCTTTGAGAGGAACAGTGAGAGAGTCAAGGAGTTACGACGACAATATGTCCAGGTATAGTATATATTCAATTCAGTGTCCAGTTCTATAAGCTTTGCACTTTGCAAGTAGGTAACCAACACAATAATAGGTTACAGTACAGTATGTTATACAGTAATGACATGATTTACATAAACTTTGTTTCAGATAGTTATTGAATTGGAGGCCAACCAGGCCCCTCATGAATTCTTATACATAGACGAGGCAGGATTCAATCTGGCCAAAAGGCGTCAACGTGGACGAACTGTAATTGGAAAAAGGGCCACAGTTGATGTTCCAGGACAGAGAGGGGCAAACATTACCATGTGTGCAGCAATTGCAAATCCAGGATTACTCCTTCACAGATGTCAGATTGGACCCTATAATACCGAGCGCCTCCTTGCCTTTCTCAATGATCTCCACCAGCGCCTGGTTCCAGAGCGGGATCAGGACGGTGAAAACTTGAGGACCTTTGTAATTACCTGGGACAATGTGGCTTTCCATCATTCGAAAGCAATAACAACATGGTTTGAAGTCCACCCAAGACTGGTAAGTGTCTTCCTTCCACCCTATTCACCTTGTCTTCCTTCCACCCTATTCACCTTTTCTCAACCCCATCCATGTCCCTCCTTGAAGCCATGGATGCTGGCTGCAGGGACATCACAGTTCATGATTGCCAAGGGTGTATCCGAAATACCAAGCAGTTTTATCCCAGGTGCATCACCTTGGATAATATCAGATGTGATGGTGATGAAAACATGTGGCCTAACCCTGAAGATCGCAGAGATTATACAGTAATTTTTTAGGTTTTTTAGTCCCCCCCCCCCCCTGTTTATCTGGGCTTTTTGCTGTTGTTTTTTTTTTCAGAATGTTCTTGTGTGTTTCATGGATATTTTTTTCACTGTAGGCAAAACTGTAAAACTTTTTCTGTTCTATCATACTGTGTTTCTACTGTACCTCCTGTAGTAAACAGTGAAGGAAAATAAAACTGATTTGCTTTTTACTGGAAAGCTTTTGAATGTGAACATTACTGTACATGTGGACATACAGTTCCCAACCAAGAAATTTAGTGTAAAAAAACTGTGGATTGCATGTTTTGCATGCTAAATTTTAAATACCTGTAAAACTGAAACATAAACATATGAGTTTTTTGTAATGTCAACAATAGCCAGTATTTTGAAACCTGGTGTACTTTGATTGACTGCATGTACCTTGTGAAGTGAAAACAAGTGTTATTCTTTGACAGAATAATTTCATTTTGAGTCAGATTCAGGGGCGGACTTACCCATTAGGCAAAGGTAGGCGACTGCCTTGGGCCCCCAAAAGCCAAGGGCCCCCTAATGCTTTTCATATAGGAGATGCGCATTAAGCGCGGACACGCGAACGGTTGCTGTTTACGGTGTTTATGCACGACAATCGTCTGCGCGTCCGAGTTGAACGTGCTTCTTGTGTATCCAGCTTGTAGCAAAATAAAATTGTATGCATCTAAAGCTGACTTCCGCACGAGCGCGAGGTCCCTCTTTCCCAGCGCGCGCACACTTCTCTCTCTGCGTTCAGCGCGCGGCTGAAAGGACCTGCGCTTTCAGTTAAAACACTGATATGTTGCTTCTCTAATTTTACATATAAGTATAGCTGAAATCACAGCACAGCTATTGTCTTCAAGCTATTCTGTAGCCTATTTGATTTTTATCAGACGACGGCACGATTATATATTTTTGTGCAGATTAACTTCTCGGAAGGGAGAGGTTAGTCTTAATGGGTCGCGTTTCAGTCACTATTTCATATTCATCCCGTTGTCTGACAACAAACAGTCAAATGTATCAATGAAAACAGTTTTGAGAATTTTGCTGCATCAAAATACAGTATGTGGCACAGAGAGGCAAACAAATGTAATAATAAATAATAAATGTACATTTTGCATGTTCAGAAGTGAGCTGCCCTGTCATGCGAAAATGCAAACAGGTTTGTGTAAAGTGCTCAGTGCAAAGAAAGAGAAGTAATAGGAAGCTAGTATTTCTGTTTTTTTTTTTTTTCATGTGTCTAATAGACATGAAGTTCTTTGAAAAACATCCATGACCTATGAAACATGTCTACTCTTCATGCTCTGTTAACTGGTTTCACTAATAATAAACATTTATTGCATAAATTAATTTTTGCATTACAAAAATGCCTTAAAAGAAAGTGTTACAGGTGTGCATATTGACACAGAACAATGAGTTTTAAGATATGTCAGAGCAAGATATTTTCAGTTGACACAGCTCAAACATGCATTTTAGTCTGGGACTAGCTTAAGCCTTGTCTGTGAAACCATGGGGAAAATATTCATTTAAGGTACATTTAGAACAGATAAAAATGTGCAATTAAGTTGCGATTATTCACAAGTTAACTCATGACAATCATGCCATTAATCATGATTATATATTTTAATTGATTGACAGCCCTAAGTTAAAATGACTAAAATAAAATGTAGGCTTACGCTGGTAACTCACATTTTCATTTTACCTGATAAAGTACCATTATGAGCTGAGCTGTTTTGTTTAGAGCTGTTACCGGGGAAACCACTATATTTCTGACTCCAAAAGCACCTCCTACTGGCAGAGAATGAATGTGCATTTTCAATAATCCAGTCTGCAGTTTTTGTTCAGACCAATGCGAATATTCACTCACATAAATCTGTTTTAAATAATATAATAATTTATACTTCTGACTCATCCCAGAAATATAAAGTTTCAGTTGTGAGGTTTATCATTTTATAATTTATTTTGTTTTATGTTAAAACTAAAAAAACGGTAAATCAATTGCTATTTCGTGGTCTACAACATGAAATAATTAAAGTATCTGCTAAATGAATAAATGTAAATTAAAGAATCCCATTAGAACATGTACATAAAAAATGTAGAAACATTGGACACAACAATGTGGCACCTTTGTGCAGCAGCAAGCATCACGACAAAAAAGGACCTCGAGGGTTGATCTAGGTAAATGTGTGCAAATGTATAGGGCCCCATTCCTATATTTGCCTGGGGCCCCCAATTCACTAAATCCGCCCCTGGTCAGATTTACAGTGTTTTGGTAAAGTTAGTGTGTGCAGAGAAAGATGTGTTCTATTTTGAAATGAAGAGTTAGTATATATTTAACAAAATGTGTTTTTGAGAAGAAAATTATCCATTTGGCCAATTGTGTTTTGTAGGTGTGAGTCTGTGTTAAGAGTTTAGAAAAAGTATCTGAAGTATGGGTAAGCGCTTGTTAGCGATTGAAAAAAACTGTATTGTACAGTATACAGCCTACAATGTACTGTAATATAAAATCAAAAATTAAAGGGGTAGACATGTGATAATCAATGTGCCTCTTGTCTTTGGGCTGGGTCAGGCCAGAGCACTTCATCGAAGTCACAAGCAATATTGAGGCAACGGGGGAAGAAGCCTCTTGTGTGCCGTATCCAGCCCTGACATGATTCCTCACCTATGTCACCACAGGCTAAATCCATGGCTTGCAGCAGATTTACTTTTGTGTAGGGTTGTCTATCATAAACTTTCCATCTCCAAGAGGAGAAAAACTCCTCAATCAGATTCAGGAAAGGGGAGTATGGAGGGAGGTACAGGTTCATAAACTGCCCATTGATGTTAAACCATTCCCTTACCTAAGCAGCTCAGTGAAAACTGACATTGTCCCACACTATCACTAGGGGATTCTCATTTAGCTCTTGACCCTGCTGCTCTTGAACCTGCTGCTCAAATAAAATATCTCTTAGATTTGCAATACATCTTAGAAGAACCTGGGTATTATATGGCCCGAGTGTAACATGGTGATGCAGAACACCATGGTTGCTGATAGCAGCACAGATTGTGACATTGCCACCTCATTGACCAGGGACTTCAACAATGGCCCGCTGTCCAATCATGTTTCAGCCTCTCCTTCTCCTCTTCGTTAGATTGAAGCCTGCTTCATCGACAAAGATGAACTCATGGGGTCTGTCCAAGGATTCCAAGTCAAATATTTTCTGTGTAGACATACAATATACTGTATTTAGAAGTTTGTAAGTTGTACAGAGACAGTGCTATACTGTAGGGTACAATTAGGCCTACTGTATGCACTTCTGATTCACATACATTGTATGTACTGAAGAGTAATGTCATTCACATAGTATGTGTTAGTACTGTAGACAATCTGAATTACAGTAAATGTTTCTTACAAATATGTACACTTACTTGCACATACTGAGCTCGCAGTTCTTTCACCCTTGATGAGTTGCGCTCAAAAGGTACTCTGTATACTTGTTTCATTCGCATCCTGTTTCGATGGAAGACACAGTCAATTGTGGAAATGCTCACATTGTTGATTCCCTGGAAGTGTGTGTTGTCTTGTATCACTCGTTCCTGGATTTCTCTGAGTTGTATTAGATTATGTTGAAGGACCATGCCCAGTATAACGGCCTCTTGCTCCCGAGTGAATATAGGTGTCCTTCCACCTGCATGTGGCAGCCTTGCAATTCTACAAAAGGTAGATGTGCAGTTACAAAAAATATTCATGCAGTACTATATACAGTGATGAACTTTACAAATGTCTATTGAAACAGCTGCTTGTGGTACAGTAAATTTGCAATTACAAAAATAAAGTAGTATACTGTACCTGTTCTCTTCTCTAAATGTCCTTACTATGGTGGACACAGAAAATCGGCTCAAATTGGGTTGCACTCTAAGTCCTGCTTCCCTCATTGTCAGTCCGACAAGAACATGGTCTATGACTGTTGCTCGTATTTCATCAGATATTTCCACTCTTTGTCTTCCTCTTCGTCCTCCTCTTCCTCTTTCTTGCCCTCCTCCTCCTCCTCTTCCTCTTTGTTGCCCTCCTCTTCCTCTTTCTTGCCCTCCTCCTCCTCCTCCTCCTCTTTCTTGCCCTCTTCCTTCTCCTCCTCATCCTCCTCCTCTTCCTCTTTTTTGCCGTCCTCATCGTCCACCTCGCATACGCATTCGTCCTCTCACATTGTTTCTTCTATCCATTTTCAGACTTTCTCCTTCCCACCTTCAACAACCTGTTTGCTCTCTAAACTGGCTTATGTTGGTTGTGTCACATCATTTGAAACAGGTTAAATCAATTTTGAGTGGTTGTGTTCAAAAAATGACACATGTTCTCTATTTGTATTTGATTGTTGCCACTTGTGTTTACCAGTGTGGATGACATGTGCATTGGAGTGCAGAATGTGTTTTGAGAATGAGAATGTGTTTAGCGTTTTGCTGAAGAGTCTAAGTGAGATCTGTAAATTGTGTTTTACCATGTGAAATGGTTTAAGGAATTGACAACAGACTGCACAATGAGCTAAATAAGTTCAGGCAACTGAGAACTTTGTTCAGCCAATGGGTTTTAGTGTTTTAGCAATTGAGAAAAACTGTAATATATATTTATTTATATATATTTTTTTTCTTTCTGCTTGTGTATTCCGAGACAGTGTTGTTTGTCTGTTTTGTGTTTATTTTTGAAAAATCCTTACAATTAAAGTATATAAAAAAAAAAAAACAAAGAGAGACATGCAAAATGTGCAGAGCTGGGGGGCGCGAGGACTAGAATTGAAAACCGCTGGTGTAGAGTAGCGCTTGTTTGTCGTTTCTCCGATCACAAATGCAGACATTTTATGTTTACGTGGCGCGATGCAATGCAACGTGTAAAAACACAGTATAGGTCATTATAATCCGTAATTATGTCCCCACTGGATGCAACAAATGGATCGGTTGTAATGGGTTTTATTGTTTTTGTCTTGACTCGCTGGTGTTCTGACTGGGACACACATCAAAGTATAGTAAGGGGCGTAACATTTCCATCACACTCTTGAGGCATTCAGTTCAATCACAACGCTCTGGATAGCTGGCCAATCAGAGCACACCTTGTTTTTCAGACCGATGAGCTTTGTAAAAAAACGACGCGTTTCAGAAAGGCGGGGCATAGAGGAGAAACAATAATGTACAGTATGTGGAAAATAGTGTTGTTGTTTTTTTGTTTTTTTGTTTTTTTTTTTTTACCTTAAACCTTAAAAACATTTCATCACACCAAATACACAAAATAATGTTCTTTTTAGCAACATCATATGACCACTTTAACCTACATCTTGCTACTTGTGTGCCACCAACACCTCTTCCGGTTACTTTTAGGCAAAACATACTCTCCCTGGATGTGAATGCAGCAACTGACACTTTATGCTCCACTTTACCTTTTTGTCTAGACAACTCTCCTCCAGGCCAGCACGTTATCTGATGTTCTTTGTGAGCATCGGTCTAAACTCAGGGCAGCAGAGAGAAAAAGGTGCAAATCAAAAGATCCATCAGACTATATCAGAGTATGTATCATGTATCATGTATAAGTCTATACTGCCAAATCTTCATACTTAACAACAAAAAAAACATAACAGCAAGCACTGGAATATGAAAAAATAAAGTAAAATATGTTCCTCTTCAGGAACTCGAGCTGCGTCGAGCGCTTTAGGCGAAATCCAAACACTCTAAAGGCGAATCCGGATCGCGTTTCAGACTGTGTGTCCCTCCCTGCCCGCGCTACACAGGAAGTTTCTGAGGTTTGCTTTCGGGGGCGAAGCTTACCAATATCGAGTACTTCCCTTTGGCCTCGCACTCTCACCCCGCACGTTCACGAAATGTGTAGATGCGGCTCTGGTCCCCTGCGCATGCAGGGCATCCGCATTCTCAACTACATCGACGATTGGTTGATTTTAGCTCAGTCAGAGCAGGCTGCGGCTCGGCATCGAGATGTCGTTCTCGCACATATGGGGGAGCTGGGTTTGAGACTGAACGCCAAGAAGAGTGTACTTTCTCCAGTTCAGAGAACCACCTATCTAGGCGTAGTATGGGATTCGACCACGATGCAGGCACGATTGTCCCCTGCTCGTATCGAGTCGATCCTCATCTCAGTCGAGAGAGTCAAAGAAGGCCAGTCACTCACTGTCAAACAATTTCAGAGATTGTTGGGTCTGATGGCAGCTGCGTCCAACGTGATACCTTTTGGCCTGCTGTACATGAGACCCCTACAGTGGTGGCTCAAGACCAAGGGATTTTCCCCGAGGGGCAATCCACTTCGAACTATCAAGGTCACGCGGCGCTGCCTCCGTGCCTTAGACATGTGGAAGAAACCTTGGTTCTTGAATCAGGGCCCAGTGCTAGGAGCTCCTGGTCGCCGTGTAACACTAGCGACGGATGCTTCCCTCACTGGTTGGGGTGCGGTCATGAGTGGCCACCCTGCCCGCGGTCTGTGGAGCGCGGTCGCCATCTGACATGGCATATCAATTGTCTAGAAATGCTAGCAGTTTATCGTGCACTGAAGCACTTCCTCCCAGACCTAAGGGATCACCATGTGTGTTGGTGCGCACCGACAACACATCGGTGGTCTCTTACATCAACCACCAGGGAGGTCTGCGTTCGCGCCCCTTGTACAAGCTGGCGCACCAGATCCTTGTGTGGTCCCAGGGCAAACTCCTCTCACTCAGAGCAGTATATATTCCTGGGAAACTGAATGTGGGAGCAGACATACTGTCGAGGCAGGGGCCCAGGCCGGGTAATGGAAGCTTCACCCAGAGGTGGTGGAGCAGATATGGAGAATTTTTGGCAGAGCTCAAGTAGACCTCTTTGCAACTCAGGAGACAGCACAATGTCCCCTTTGGTTCTCTCTAGTTCATCCAGCTCCCCTGGGACTGGACGCTATGGTACAGACCTGGCCGAGGCTTCGTCTGTACGCATTTCCCCCTATTGCTCTGCTCCCGGGAGTTCTGGCGAGAGTACGCCGGGACGGGGTCCGTCTATTGTTAGTAGCCCCGTTCTGGCCGGGCCGAGTATGGTTCGCGGATATGGTCTCGCTCCTCGACGGCTCTCCTTGGGAGATACCGATCAGGACAGACCTACTCTCACAGGCGCAGGGCACGATAATTCACCCTCGCCCGGAGCTGTGGAAGCTGTGGGTGTGGCCCCTGAGGGGGCGCAGTTCATAGCATCCGGTCTCTCAACCGAGGTTGTTGAGACCCTCCTCCAATCCAGGGCTCCCTCAACGAGGAAACTGTACGCCCTGAGGTGGAAACTCTTCACCTCATGGTGCAGAAACCGCCAGCTAGACCCAGTAAACTGCCCAGTCGGTACAGTTCTGGAGTTCCTACAGGCCAGGTTCTCTGCAGGGTTGACCCACTCCACGTTGAAGGTCTACGTGGCGGCCATTGCGGCCTACCACGCCCTTCTCGATGGTCAGTCTTTGGGAAGACACCCATTAGTTACACGTTTCCTCCGCGGTGCGCTGAGGCTGAGACCTCCAGTACGGTCCCGTATTCCCCCGTGGGACTTGGTTTGTGGTGCTAGAGGCCTTGTGCAGACCTCCATTTGAGCCTATTCAAGATATTTCAGACAGACATCTGACACTCAAAACCGCCTTTCTGCTGGCCATTACCTCTCTGAGGAGAGTAGGAGATTTGCAGGCCCTCTCAGTGGCCCCTACATATCTGGACTTTGCACCTGGCATGACCAAAGCGTTCATATACCCTCGAGCGGGATATGTTCCTAAGGTCCCCTCTGTCACACCACAACCTGTAGTGCTGCAGGCTTTCTGTCCTCCTCCCTTTAGGGAGCCCGACCAAGAGAAGCTAAACTGTATGTGTCCAGTTCGAGCACTGGACGCATACGTCCACAGAGCTGCCCTGTGGAGAAAAACAGACCAATTGCTTGTATGCTATGGTCCCCCCAAGAGGGGTTCTCCTGCTTCTAAGCAGTCTATTAGTCGTTGGATAGTCGAGGCTATTAACGCCACCTATGAGTCCTCTGGTCGTCCCCCGCTGTTGGGAGCCAAGGCTCACTCCACTCGGGGTATGGCGGCCTCCAAGGCCTTTTTGGCAGGTGTATCCATGCTGGACATCTGCAACGCTGCGGGGTGGTCCACGCCCTCTACATTTGCAAAATTTTACGGCCTAGACATGCCGGTCACTCCAGGCGCATCCGTCCTCTCGTCCTAAGCTGTGCTCTTCGGATACACACTAGGCAGGGGTTTGGGAGTCTGGCAGCGTTGGTACTCGTTCCCCAAAGCGCTCGACGCAGCTCGAGTTCCTGAAGAGGAACGTCTCTAGGTTACGTATGTAACCCTAGTTCCTCGAGGGAACGAGACGCTGCGTCTCGGAGCCATACCCCCCGGCACCCCTGCCGGCGCTTGCTGGTACTCGAAGCTGATGCCAGCTGCGCGGCATGTGCTTTTATAGCTTCCTGGTCGCTTACGTCACCCCGCCCGTGACGTCACGCTCTTCCATTGGACTGATTTCACACGATATTCAGAGTCGCTCACGCTAGACGCGTTCCCCAAAGCGCTCGACGCAGCGTCTCGTTCCCTCGAGGAACTAGGGTTACATACGTAACCTAGAGACGTTTTAGGCTGATGATACACAGGGCAACTTTTTGAGAAATTTTGCCGGGCAACTTTTTTTGAACAATATTGCTTGGGCATGTCCCATTGAGAATGGGTAACATTTCTATCTGGATATTTTAGATCAGTTGTGAGCCCCGTGTCTCACCTGGTTGCCTATTGATGGCAACATTGATGCCAAAGTTGCCCCGTGTATCATCAGCCCTATTTTTTTTTTCAAAAATGCAAGCTTTAAATTATGTATATTCATTTTTTTTATTTTTCTTAAAGAGCAGGTCATATGGTATTTTAAAGTGTCCTAATATTGTGTTGGGGTCCCCTACAACAGGTTTGAATGCATCTAAGGTCAGAAAACATTGTTATTTCCTCAGAATATACATTTAATATTACAGTCATTTGCCAATTATTTCAAAAAGATTTGTTCCAAGCAAGTTCAGAGCAAACCACTCCCTTCCATAAGCCCACTCTGCTCTGATTGGTCAGCTGGCCAAGCCTTTTGTGACTGGCTCAGAGAGGAGTCCTTGAGCCAGTTAGCCAGCGCTACCATTGACAAAGTACCTTTACATAAAAAGTAATATAGTCCTCCAATCCATTTTTATAATAATGACAAAAAACACAAAAACACTTATGCAAGCGAATCATGCTGAATAACTTGCGTGCGATGAATCCGTAGCATGTTGTG
Organism: Cyprinus carpio; assembly: GCF_018340385.1. Lineage (NCBI taxonomy): Eukaryota > Metazoa > Chordata > Actinopteri > Cypriniformes > Cyprinidae > Cyprinus > Cyprinus carpio. The sequence continues at coordinate 190,883 of NW_024879288.1, read as the reverse complement.
ATGCATATGAGAGGAACCAAAAAGCCAAACACAAATCTGAAGATGCTAAATCTTCCATACAATTCATAACTGTCATCATCAGGTTGAAAATCCAGGCAGTATGTTTTATTTTCTTCTGTGTAAGTCTCTCTTAACATCATAAAAAACAGACTAAGAATTGAAGCGAGAATCCAAGCCGTTGCACAGGACAGTCGTGCGATGAACAAGCTGCGATAATTCTGAGCCCAAACCGACGTGATCACCTGAACAAACCGATCCAGACTAATCAAGTTCAAGGTGAAAACGCTGGCAAACATGGTGATGAGCATAATGAAGGGGAGAATCTTGCACATTAAGGATCCGTAAGGCCAGGGATTATCAAAAGTGCTCTCGGTCACATAGTAAAGAGTGAGAAGGCAAGACAAGAGGTCAGCAATCGCTAGATTCAGAAACCCTACTGTATTAACAGTCCTCTTCATCTTCAATCCAGCAACATACACGACAAATGCATTTCCAGGAACACCGAGGATCAAGGTCAGGTAGAAGAAGACCTGAGAACTCACTCTCATCGGAGTTTTCAAAATAACATAATAATCCTCCATCGCTGTGATTGAGTGGAAGTGTCCGGTTTAACCTGCTAATATCACATATTGTCAATGTAAAATCATGAATCATATTTAAAGTGTTGTGTCAGATAAGAAACCTTTAGAAATAATTATATATGAAGGGCAAAGCTGAATTATGATAACAAATATGCAACCGAATAAATGCTATTTTAGCATTACTTTAAAGTACATAAAATGTTTAAAAATCATATAAATAGCTCTACATAAGTAATCGTGACTCATGGTGTGATGATTCGATTCACAGTTATCCTGGCAAATGATTTCTTCTCTTATGTTCAAGACTTTATACCACTTCTTCAAATTTATCATGTCATCAGACTTTACCAACATTTCAAACACGATTGAGCTGTGAACACATCATGACCAACTCTGTAAAGCTAGTTAATGTGAGGTCTTCAGTCACTTTTTACCGGAGAATTTTACCTTTTGATTGTTTTTAAATCATAGCTTCACCATAATGGTACGAAACTTTGTGACTTTTATGGCACTTGGTATGTGAACAAAAAAAAAATTGAGGGGATGTTTCGAAAAAGCTAAGCAGTCATAAAAAAATAATTACACTTATGGTCTTATGGTCATAGGAAATTAATGGGAAATGGGGACAAAAATTTAAAATACAGAAAATTTTTGTTTGTACAATCTACAAATCCTCCACAATGCAGACAAAAATTGCACAGCAATAAAGGGGTGAAACTCTGAAACGTTTAGAGTGCAAAATCAACACACCAACTCACACATGTGCGGACACACACTTGTACACACACACCTATGAACTGGTGTGACTGTAACACTGCAAATATGTAAAATAAAAGGAAGGGGTTACACTCTAAAACATCAAGAGTATAAAACAGATACATCCACTCACATACTTACTTACACACACTCACAGACACACACATGCAGAATTATACATACTCAAATGAATTGGTATGTGTCAGAAGACTGAAATAAGAGGTTAAAATCAGATCAGAACCAGATTAGGATTAACCTCTGATATAGCTTTCCTGTTCATTTTTGTTACATTTTATAAAATGTTAATGTTTTGTGTAACAAAATGCTTTCTGTATTCAGGTTTGAATGTAGTAATAATAACGCAAAAACCTACACTTCAAATCAACATTTAAAACAACAACAATTATAAACCTTGACAAAAAGTAGTTTTTGAGAAAGCCTTAATATACATTTAAATCCACAACCTTATAAAAGTAAACAATTATGTATAAAAAACAAGGGAATTCACAAGCCTCTCTATACACTCCTATGCAGGAATCTAGTGGTTACACCATGAAATTACAGTTGTTGTTTTTTGCTCTCACCAGGAGGTGCTATCCTGCCTTCAAAAATTGGATTTTAAAGGCCTAGTCTCTATTTTAATCTGAAATACTGCATTAATTGAAAAATAATTAGAAAAAAATAAGCATACTATTTTCAATGGGAAAATGTATCATAATTATTGAATAAATATTAATTAGTATAATAAAATTATCTCAAAATACAAAAGAAAACAGAAAAAAATATTATTGAACAAAAATATATTAGATTGATTTTACTGATAAAAAAAAAAAAGTTACATTTCAGGTGTCCGATCACTTTTGACTGCAAAGACCATGAGTGTGACTCCAAAATGAGGAGCACACAAGGGTTAAAGGGAAAGTTACTCACCCTCATGTCGCTTCAAACCTGTAAGACCTTTGTATATCTTCAGAACACAAATTAAGATATTTTTGATGCATTCCAAGAGCTCTCTGACCCTCCCACAGACAGCAAGGATCCTTAAGGGGCGGTCACACTTTTCATTCCATTGACTTCCATTTATATTCATGCGAATGTGCAGACCAGAAATGCAAACCCGTGTGAAAAGTTTTGCATTTCGCTACATTACAAAGTTCAAGCTTGGTGAACTCTGGCCTGGGAATTCACATCACATGATACCGTGCTGATACGTTACAACATGACCTCCTATCTGAATTAAAAAAAAAAAAAAAAAAAAAAAAAAAAAAAAAAACATAAAAATGCAGCGCTGCAGGAAAGTGAAATTGTATGTTTTTACATTTTAAATGTATTATAATTTGTTATGTGTTGAATTTACGTTTTTATAAAACAGCAAGACGTCATATCACGACTGCTGCAGCATGCAAAGCAATTTTGCATAAAAAAAGAAGCAGTTTCGCATGCTCAAAGTCTAGTGTGACCATGGCTTTACACGATCAAGGCTCAGAAATATAGCAAGGAGATCGTTAAAATAACATGTGTGACATCAGTGGTTCAACCATAATTTTTCAAAGCTACGAGAATACTTTTTGTGCGCAAAGACAACAAAAATAACTTGAATGACTTTATTCAATTTATTTATTAGTCAACATAAGAACCGTTTCATCCCACTTTTCATGCATTTACTGGTAATTTAACAGTAGCGCGCGAGCAGAGACTCTGAGGAATGGCGCGAATTTCTGAGGCGAGGTAGATACGCCTGTTTATGCTTGAAGAAAAATTTAATAAATTACTTAATTATAATAATAATAACATTAGATTAGTTTACTTATGAGCATGAGATTACCTTCAGATAAATGTAAGTAAATTATGAATACAGAGTAGGTTAAGATTAGTAAAGAAAAAAAAGTTTAAATCTCTATTCTATTTATCCTTCATTTTGAACATTAACTTTATGGTGTTTGAAGTGAAAACAGACTATAGATCTATTATTTGCATAAATAAGGGACTGTCAATATTAAAAAAAAAAAAAAAAAAAAAAAAAAAGCCTACCAAAAAGGCCAACAGGACACCAATAAAAAATTGCGTAAAATGATGACATGGGTTTAAGTTATTTTATTGTATGATAAGATACAGTGTGAAGTGATACAAGAGACATAGCATACTGAATAGACTAATGCTTTTGTCCAAATTAAAAGACAACTTGAATGGTTTTATGATCATAAGACAGTGATTCTAACTTAAAACCTATACTTCTGTAATCTTCAGATATAATATATTTTAGAGGTTATATGCTTTGCAGTCATGTTATATGTGGTTTAAAAAAATATATATGATAAATCTATAGTTTAACAAAACTATTAAGTTACTGAATAAAGAGCATAATACATAATAGCATTAAAATTTGGATTGAGTTACACACACAAGACATTAGTATTACTAGTAATATATTAGTATACTGTAGATTTAGCATTTAAAACAGAATATTCACTTACATCAAGATAAGTGCCAGTAGACCACATCCTACCAGTAGACACAACATTAACTTCCTCAAAACTTACAGCATCCATCTAAAAAAAAGATAAAAAAAGACAATTAGTAATTAAGAATAGCAAAAACATTGTAAAATAAAACACTATTCCTTCTTTATAAAATCTTGGTTTCATTGCAGATGTTTGAGACCAAATTATTTTAGAAAATTTTTAGAAAAAACAAAAAAATAAAAACAACTCTAAAATGAGAGTTTCATAACTTCCTGACCCAAAAAATGTGTTCCTGTGGCTCAGTGGTAGAGCATTGCTAGCAGTGGAAAAGGTCATGGGTTCTGTACCCAAGGAACACACAAACTGGTGAAAAAATGTATAGCCTGAATAATAATTTGGATTAAATTATTGGATAAAAGTGTCTGCTAAATGCATAAATATAAAAAGTAAATGTAAAAAACAAATAAAGGAAACAAAAGCAAAAGAGTGGACTTGGTGGTAGTCTCTCAGGAGTCGAGAATCAAGTCTTTGTGCAGTCATCTGTGGATCCTCATGTGGCTTCGAAGCCCAAAGGCAGAAGCACAGAGGCAGTTGCAGAGGGCGCAATGTTCACCAGTAGTTGGAGCAGGGACAGCGGCAGCGGCAGCTCTGTGTCTATGTTCTCCTGCAGCTGGAAGATGATCCTCTTGACAATGACGATCCTTTTCAAATGTGGTAGCTGCTATATTAATTCAGGCATGCCAACTGGCTCTGTAAGAGGGTTCAGGTTGGCCCATTTTAAATGTGACTTGAGGTTATCTTTGAATCTTTTCTTTGCACGCACTTTGTGTCTGGACCCTGTGGCCAACTCTCCAAAGAACACCTGCTTTGGCATCCTCTGCGGGTCAATGCGAATGACGTGGCCAGACCATTGGAGATGCATTTTCAGAATCATAGATTCAATGGAGATCTTGGTTGATGACTTTGTCCTGCCAGCGGATCTGCATGATTGACTGGAGGGAGCGATGGTGGAACTGCTCCAGCTGTTTAATATGTCTCCGGTAGAGTCAAGTCAAGTCTGCTTTATTGTCAATTCTTCCACATGTACAGCATACATACAGAGAATTGAAATTGCCTTACTCTCAGACCCATGGTACATACAGATAACACTAACAGTAGAGCCTAAAAATACAGATAGATACAGATTAAATATAAAATAGTTCATAGTTCAGTGGTGCCCGAGGCAGAAGAGGGATGGGGGGGGCAAGGTCGGGAGCGAGTTCAGCTTCCTGACAGCCTGATGAATGAAGCTGTCCTTCAGTCTGCTGGTCCTGGCCTGGAGACACCGCAGTCTCCTCCCTGATGACAGCAGACTGAAGAAGCTATGTGTCGGGTGGGTGGGATCACCTGCGATGCAGAGGGCTTTGCTAGCGAGACGGGTTCCATAAATGTTCTGGAGGGAGGGGAGAGAGACACCAATGATCTTCTCAGCTGCTCTCACTATGCGTTGAAGAGTATTCCGGCAGGGTATGTTGCAGGCGCCATACCACACAGTGATGCAGCTAGTCAGGATGGTCTCGATGGTGCCTCTGTAGAAGGTGCACATGATGGGGGCCGAGGCTCTAGCTCTTCTCAGTTTGCGGAGGAAGTAGAGACGGTGCTGTGCTTTCTTGGCCTGTGCTGCGGTGTTTTCAGTCCAGGAGAGGTCCTCTGTGATGTGCATACCCAGGAACTTGGTGCTGCTCACTCTCTCCAGAGTCGCACCATTAATATGTTAGCCCTAGCTGTCCTCAGCCCCACCTCATCTCCAGCTCTGAAGGCACCGTTCCGCATCTTCAGGAGTCTGTAGACCTCTCCTGTCATCCACGGCTTCTGGTTGGCCCGGACAGTGATGGTCTTTGCTGCGCAAATCCATGCTGATAATGAACGTGGATTTGTGCAGCTTGTCAGTTAACAACGGCTCTGTGTAGTAACAGCTACTCTACGTGAAATCACGCACCTGATGGAATTTACAGCTGATTAGAGAACCAGCTTTACTGACGAGATGCGCATTAATCATCGGCTGGTATATATCGTGCACTCCTACTTTTAACCTCTTTTGGCTGTGTCTCCAGCCTGCCACCCAGAAGCAGACAGGTAGCCCCAATTTATGTTCCATGACTAAATCATATATTTTTTCTTATGTCCAAATAGGATGTGCAGCTTCACCATATACTACAGTTTTGTAATGTCTGCACATTCCATTCTTATGAAGGCCTCTACACACAGGCAAATACATGATTATAATAATAAAATCTATATAAAAAAATATTCCACACAACCAGTACAGAACAAAAAAAAAGCCAAGATTACAGCCAACATGATGCGAAATGCTCGTCCAGAGTGAAAATGACTCCTGGCTAACTTGCGTGCGATGTATTCGTAGCATAATATCACATATTGTCAATGTAAATGTTCTTCATCATATTTAAAATGATGTGTCAGATGTGTTTTTTATAAAAATCAGATTAATGCATTACTATTGTTGGCAAGTTTGAATTATGATACACGTGCAACCATTAAATGCTACTTTTAGTAGAAAGTATATAAAAAAGAATCTTTACGAACAGTAAAATAACTATATAAATAATCATAACTCATGTCTGTCTGTGATGATTCACAGGTATCCAGTTCACAGTAGAATGTTCTAGTGCAGAATGTTTTATTCTCTCATATTTAATACTTCTAAACACTTAATGACTCAGTTGAGTTGGGAAACATCATGGTCAACTCTACATAAAGATGGTTAAGTCTTCATGTTGCGATAAGGCTCATAGGTTTGATTCCCCGTGAATGCATGAATTAAAAAAGAAAACACCTATAACTTGAATTCAATGTAAATTGCTTTGGATAAAAGTGTTTGCCGAATACATGCATGTTTTACATGTAAGAATTAGCAATTCAATATGTAAAAAAAAAAACACAGGAATATAGACAACCATGGTGCTTTTCACAAGACTTTGTTGCAATAAATTGTCAGCTGAAATGAGCAATTCATTTTGTGGTCATGTTATGGATTATGAAAGCAGTTTTTCATTTAGAATTTCGAAATTCATTATCTCGTCATTGTTGGCAGTTTGAATTTGAATGGTTTTTATCAATGTTAGTGGGAGATATTCAAACACCAATTTTCAAAAAAAAATAAAATAAAAATAAAATTAATTTCAAAACTAATAAACATTTCCCTTGGTGTTATTGTGGGTAATGAGGTGACTAGGTTATGCCTTGACCAAATACCCACACTTGAGAGCGCGTGCGTGTGACAGGAAGTAAGTGCGCAAGACTGTCCAGATCTTAAAAACGCCAAAGCACAGTGCCCTTAACACACACTAAATCCACAATGTCTCGGTTCAAGGTTTATTGTATCCCATTATGCATCATGTTGTGGAAATAAATCACAATACTTTTTGCCAAGAACATGAGAGGTCACGGAAACCTTTCCAACGTAAGTTAAATATGAATAATAATTAAATATTACATATAATTTGGTAGTAAAACAAAGTGCTACACGTTCTGTTGGTGCAAAGGTGAGTAGCATACATTTCATGAGTTCTCACTAACATATAATATGATTGAGCAATAAGTAGCATATTTGGCGCGCTGTCCAGAGCGAGGGCTCCGAGCTCAGGATATAGCCCGAACCCCCCCCCCATGAAATTAGATTAAGAGTGAGGTGTTGGGGTGGAGGCGGGATGCTGGAAAACAGTTGTGGAAGAGAGGCAAGTTGGCTGTATATATATATATATATATATATATATATATATATATATATATATATATTTATATATATATATATATATATATACAGGTGCTGGTCATATAATTAGAATATCATCTAAAAGTTGATTTATTTCACTAATTCCATTCGAAAAGTGAAACTTGTATATTATATTCATTCATTACACACAGACTGATGTATTTCAAATGTTTATTTCTTTTAATTTTGATGATTATAACTGACAACTGAGGAAAATCCCAAATTCAGTATCTCAGAAAATTAGAATATTACTTAAGACCAATACAAAGAAAGGATTTTTAGAAATCTTGGCCAACTGAAAAGTATGAACATGTAAGTATGAGCATGTACAGCACTCAATACTTATTTGGGGCTCCTTTTGCCTGAATTACTGCAGCAATGCGGCGTGGCATGGAGTCGATCAGTCTGTGGAACTGCTTTGGACAACTGTCAAGTCAGCAGTATTCCCCATGATTGTGTAGCCTACAGAACTAGACTGAGAGACAATTTAAAGGCCTTTGCAGGTGTTTTGAGTTAATTAGCCGATTAGAGTGTGGCACCAGGTGTCTTCAATATTGAACCTTTTCACAATATTCTAATTTTGGGATTTTTCTTAGTTGTCAGTTATAATCATCAAAATTAAAAGAAATAAATATTTGAAATATATCAGTCTGTGTGTAATGAATGAATATAATATACAAGTTTCACTTTTTGAATGGAATTAGTGAAATAAATCAACTTTTTGATGATATTCTAATTATATGACCAGCACCTGTATATTGTTCTTGTTAAGGTGATTAGCTGACGAGCTCCAGCTGGGCCAGACTGATTGATTATCTGATTGTGCTCCTCCTGAACCTTCTTAATAAAAAACATTTCACGAGTTTGCACTAACATATAATATGATTGAGCAATTAGTAGCAATTAGGGACTCTCACTGCGTCCGAAGAGAGCTGCGGCACTGCTGCACCGGAAGGGAGTGCCCCTCTTGAAGCTGAATATGTGGTGTGGTTTAAAGCGTCAGATGGAGGGCTCTCACTGTGACCGAAGGGAGCTGTGGCTCTGCTGCACCAGAAGGGAGAGCCCTGTCCGATGCTGAATTAGCCATAAGGCTCAAAACGATGGACGGAGGGCTCTCACTGCGACCGAAGGGAGCTGTGGCTCTGCTGCACTGGAAGGGAGAGCCCTGTCCGATGCGGAAAAAGCAAATAGGGCTCGAAACGATGGACAGAGGGCTCTCACTGCGACCGAAGGGAACTGCGGCACTGCTGCACCGGAAGGGAGAGCCTGTCTGATGTGGAAAAAGCAAATGGGGCTCGAAGCGATGGATGGAGGGCTCTCACTGTGACCGAAGGGAGCTGCGGCTCTGCTGCACCGGAAGGGAGAACCCTGTCCAGTGAGTTGCATCTCTCACGGAGGAACTGGTGTGAACGTTGCAATCCATGCAACTGGGCGCGCCGTTACCGAGCCCACCAACACCAGAGCCTCCACCAACTAATGCATCAGCAAGCCCTCACACTGCTAACCCTCGAATCTCCTTTCCAGAGTGGTTTGATGGCACTCCAGATAAGTGTAAAGGCTTTCTCTTACAATGTTCCCTGTTTATGGATCAACAACCATTGTTATATCCCACAGGCAACAATCGCATGGCTTTCATCTGTTCCCTGCTGACTGAAAGGGCGTTGGACTGGGCTACGGCCTTATGGGAGGGTGGAAGCCAGCCATTTCCTTCCTTCAGTGCATTCCTTCGTCAGTTTCGAGAGCTATTCGAGCACTCGGCCTGCGGCAAAGAGGCTGGCGAGCAGTTGCTCGCACTTCGTCAAGGCAGAGATACCGCAGTGGATTACTCTCTCGCCTTCCGCACGTTCGCAGCCCAAACCTCGCAGTTTTCTGTTTTATCTGCCGTGCACAAATGCAGTGCATTGCTAACTTACAACAGACAGGAAATACTGGAAACCGCCAATTCAGCCAACCATATTGAATTTACTGGTTTTATACCTCCGGAGCTACAACACATAAGTCGCTCCCACAGTCACTGCCACCACTGCCACCAAGCTTGAGCGAGGTAGCTGACCCGAGGAGAGCGCGTCGGAGACGGCGACGCAAGCGAGGTAAGATGGGAGGTCTTCATGCTAAGCTAAAAGCTTACACTAGCCGACCACCGCTATCCAGCCTGTTGTTAGCTGGCTGAGCTGAGAGCAAAGATTACATCACAGCGGGAAATAAGAGAGTGTTGCGCTCTGAGACCTGGCTCTCAGAGAAAGTCCCGGAATCCTCTGTTCAGCTACAGACTCACTCCATACACAGAGGAGACCGGACCGCAGCCTCCGGTAAGGCATAAGGGGAAGGTGTGTGTGTATTTATTAACAACTCTTGGTGCGGAGACATACAGACTGTTTTTAAGCATTGCTCGCCAGACGTGGAGTTTTTATTGCTTAAATGCCGTCCCTATTATCTTCCGAGGGAATTCACTGCTCTGTTTATAGCCACTGTTTACATCCACCCGTGAGCTAACTCCACAGTAACGCTAGGCAAGCTCCATGATGTACTAAGCGCACTATAGACGGCTCAACCTGATGCCGTTTTTATTGCAGCTGGCGACTTTAATCAGTGCAAATTATGGACTGTTCTTCCCAAATATCCCCAACATGTGGACATTCCCACCCACGATAAAAACAGACTGGTCAATGTTTACAGCAACATACGTGATGCATACAGGGCTGCACCCCGCCCCCACTTTGGATACTCAGACCACATCTCTTTGTTCATGAGATGTGGTCTACAGACAAAGACTCAAACAATCAAACCCTGTCACCAAACAGGTTAAGCTCTGGACCCCACAAACTGAGGGCATCTTGCAGGACTGTTTTGCTCTGACAGACTGGGATGTGTTTAAAGCTGCAGCCACTTAGGAGGACACTTCTGTCAGCATGCAGGATTATGCTGAGCATGTGATTGGGTACATTAGCACTCGTGTTGATAACATCGTACCCACCATACAAGTCAGGAAGTTCCCCAATCAGAAGCCCTGGATAAACAGTCAGGTACGCCACATGCTGCATGCTCAAGTTCTTGCATTTACACCAGGCAACGAGACAGAGTACAAAGCTGCAAAGTACAGACTGAGAAAAGCCATTACAGTGGCTAAAAGACAGTACAGAGAGAAGCTGGACAGTTTCTACTCTAATGCTGATGCCGGGCGGATGTGGCAAGGCATGCAGCACATCACAGACTACAGGACCACCGCGACCACTACTTTCAGCTCCCCAGACAGCCTACCGGATGACCTCAACACCTTCTACACCCGCTTCGAGACCTCCAGCACTGACACGGAGAGGAGGAACACACACACTCAGACCACTCAACCCCCCCCCCCCCACCCCCTCCTACTGCCTCATCAGCTGTGGTACACAAACAGCTGAGGAAAATCAACCACCGCAAAGCAGCAGGGCCAGACAACATCCCTGGACGGGCCCTCAGAGCTTGTGCTACAGAGCTGGCTGATGTACTCACTTCCATCTTCAACCTATCCCTCAGTCAGAGCATTATCCCCACCTGCTTCAAGACCACGAACATTGTCCCCCTTCCCAAAAAGAGCCCCCCGACTTGCCTGAACTACTACAGGCCAGTACCACTCACTCCGATCATTATGAAGTGTTTTGAGAGAGTGGTGCTGACCCATATTCAGAGCAGTATGCCGGACATACTGGACCCACTGTAGTATGCATATCAACCCAACAGGTCCACCTCAGATGCCATTGCTGCTGCCCTCCATATTTCCCTTTCTCACCTGGAAGATAAGGACACTTATAACTTTATATAAGTTTATAATATAGCTCCGCCTTCAGTACGGTCATCCCTCACAAACTCACCCAAAAACTGATTGTACTTGGACTACTTCCCTCACTCTGTGACTGGTTCCTAGACTTTTTGACTGGTTGTCTGTTATGATAGAAATTGGACCTCAGATACTGTCATAATAAACATTAGCACCCCACAAGGGTGTGTTCTCAGTCCCACCCTCTACACACTGTTCACACATGACTGTGTAGACACATCAGTGAGGACCTCACCTGGACACTCAAGAAAGCGGCTGTACTTCCTGAGGAGGCTGAGGAAGTTTGGCATGTCACCTAAGATCCTCCATAACTTCTACAGCTGTGTAATTGAGAGTGTCTTGACCAGCTGCATCACTGCGTGGTATAGCAGCACTACTGTAAGGGACCCCAAACATCTGCAGAGAGTTGTGAAGACTGCTGAGAAGATCATCAGGAGTCCACTACCCTCTCTGCAGGCGATTTACCACGGCAGAGTCCACAGAAGAGCTGCATCCATCATTAAAGACCCCACCCACCCCCAACACAGACTGTTCACACTCCTAACCTCAGGACAGAGGTATAGGAGTGTAAATTGCAGGACTTCCAGATTAAAGAACTCCTTCTTCCCATCAGCTATTAGACTCTTGAGTCACAGTCACAGGGTGTCGCTGTTGGACAGTGTTATTCCTGCTTCCTGCTTGCCTTGCTGCTGTTTTATGATCGTAGCTCCGTGTAGCTTTGTTTTTCTGTAGAATCTTTATCTTACTATCACTCTCTCTTGTTTAAAGTAATAAAATATAACTTAATTCCTACCATATTTCTGATATTATCTATCAATCTAATCTGATTAATTTGATCGTTCACTTTTATTTTAAATCCGCGAGTGCAGTGCACCTGCATCGCGTTAGCACTCGTTAGCTTGTCATTAGCATTTCCATTCGTGCCTATTGCTGTTTTCTTTTCTCCTCTCCTCTCTTGCTACTCTCTCTCTCCGGTTTTTCACAAGTTCCTCAAACTACTGTGGTAAGAATCTTTCATCAAGCACGGTGAGTAATGGCTTCTCCTGCTATTGTTATTTGCACTGCTTGCCAAATGTATTTTTTATATTTCTCTGTCGGTGACGAGGGATTCACATGTGATAAATGCAGGGAAATAGTTAGGCTGACAGAGAAGATTTCAGAATTAGAGACACGCATCCAAACTTTAATTGAGGACAGTAAGAATGTGAGGGCTCTAGATTCAGCTTTGGATGCGTCTAGCTCAGGGAGTCCTGTACATTGTTCGGTTCCGGTAACCTTTGAGGCAGGGCAACTGGATGACTGTGAGGCGGCATAGTCGTGGGTCTAAACACCACTCTTCTGTTCCGATCAAAATATTAAACAGGTTCTCCCCACTCAGTGAAGCACCCACTGAGAAACCTGATGAAAGTGCTCTAGGCGATTCTATTGTACGGAACGTGAAAACAGAGACACCAGCCACCATAGTCCAATGTTTACCGGGAGCCAGAGCGCCTGACATCTTAGCAAATTTAAAAGTGCTGGCTAATGCTAAACGTAAATACAGTAAGATTGTTATTCACGCCGGCGCTAATGATGTTCCACTTTGCCAGTCAGAGATCACTAAACATAACATTAAAGAGATGTGAAATTGTAAGTATGATGTCAGACACTGTAATATGCTCTGGTCCCCTCCCTGATTACCGTGGTGATGAGATGCATAGCAGATTGTCATCACCCAATGGCTAGATGTCTAAGTGGGTGCCCGCAGAATAACATAGGTTTCATAGACAATTGGACAAGCTGTTGGGGCAGACCTGACCTGTTGAAAAGAGATGGTCTTCATCCCTCCTGGGGTGGTGCTGTTCTTCTCTCTAGAAATATGGCACATAGTCTTAGAGTTTGTACTTGACTAACTGGGGCCCATGTCAGGAAGCAGACAGACTGGCTAAACCTCACATCACAGAAGTCAGTTAATTCTCAGCACATAGAGATTCTTCCACCTAGATATCACACTATAGAGACTGTGTCTGTTCCCCGGGCTAGAAAATACAGAAAACGTCCAAACCAATTTAAGAGCAACAGTTTAATTGTGGTTCAACAAATAAAAAAACAGATGTAATACGGATAAACAAATGATAAAGCTTGGCTTATTGAATATCAGGTCCCTTTCTACGAAAGCACTTTTTGTAAATAATATGATCACTGATAATAATCTAGATGCACTCTGTTTGACAGAAACCTGGCTAAAACCTGATGATTACATTATTTTAAATGAGTCTACACCCCAAGATTACTGTTATAAACATGAGCCACCTCCAAAAGGTAAAGGGGGAGGTGTTGCTTCAATTTTAACAATGTTTTCAGGATTTCTCAGAGGGCAAACTTCAAGTATAACTCGTTTGAAGTATTGGTGCTTCATATAACATTATCCAGAGAAACAAATGTTAATGATAAAATCCGCTGTGATGTTTGTACTGGCTACTGTATACAGGCCACCAGGGCACCATACAGACTTTATTAAAGAGTTTGCTGATTTTACATTCGAGTTAGTGCTGGCTGCAGAAATAGTTTTAATTGCTGGTGATTTTAATATACATGTTGATAATGAAAAAGATGAATTGTGTTGACAATAATCGAAGAGCATTGTAAGCTTTGGGGATAGACAACACGTCTCAGGACCTACTCATTGTCGAAATCATACTCTAGATTTAATACTGTCACATGGAATTGATGTTGATGGTGTTGAAATTATGCAGCCAAGCGATGATATCTCAGATCATTATTTAGTTTTGTGCAAACTTCATATAGCTAAAACTGTAAATTCTACTTCTTGTTACAAGTATGGTAGAACCATCACTTCTACCACAAAAGACTGCTTTGTAAGTAATCTTCCTGATGTATCCCAATTCCTTAGCATATCCAAAACCTCAGAACAACTTGATGATGTAACAGAAACTATGGACTCTCTCTTTTCTAGCATTTTAAATACAGTTGCTCCTTTACGCTTAAGGAAGGTTAAGGAAAACAGTCTGACACCGTGGTGTAATGAGCACACTTGCACCCTTAAGAGAGCAGCCCAGGAAAAAGGTGTGCAGCTGCAGGAAAACAAAACTAGAGGTATTTCGTATTGCTTGGAGGGAAAGTAACCTATCCTACAGAAAAGCATTAAAATCTGCTAGATCTGATTACTTTTCATCTCTTTTAGAAGAAAACAAACATAACCCTAGGTATTTATTCAATACAGTGGCTAAATTAACGAAAAATAAAGCATCAACAAGTTTTGACATTTCCCAACATCACAGCAGTAATGACTTTATGAACTACTTTACTTCTAAAAAATCGATACTATTAGAGATAAAATTGTAACCATGCAGCTGTCAGCTACAGTATCACATCAGACAGTGCACTATAGATCCCCTGAGGAACAGTTCCACTCATTCTCTACTATAGGAGAGGAAGAATTGTATAAACTTGTTAAATCTAAACCAACAACATGTATGTTAGACCCTATTCCATCTAAGTTCCTAAAAGAGGTGCTTCCAGAAGTCATAGATCCTCTTCTCACTATTATTAATTCCTCATTGTTATTAGGATATGTCCCCAAAACCTTCAAACTGGCTGTTATTAAGCCTCTCATCAAAAAACCACAACTTGACCCCAAAGAACTAGTTAATTATAGACCAATCTCGAATCTTCCCTTTTTCTGTCCAAGATACTAGAAAAGGTAGTATCCTCACTATTATATTCCTTCTTAGAGAAAAATGGCATCTGTGAGGATTTCCAGTCAGGATTTAGACTGTATCATAGTACTGAGACTGCTCTCCTTAGAGTTACAAATGACCTGCTCTTATCATCTGATCGTGGTTGTATCTCTCTATTAGTGCTATTGGATCTTAGTGCTGTGTTCGACACTATTGACCACACCATTTTTTTGCATAGACTGGAACACTTTGTTGGCATTAATGGAAGTGCATTAGCATGGTTTAAATCATACTTATTTGACCGCCATCAATTCGTAGCAGTGAATGAAGAGGTATCATATCAATCACAAGTTGCAGTATGGAGTACCTAAGGCTCAGTACTAGGGCCGTTACTCTTCAGTTACTAGGGCCGTTACTTCAGTTAGGGTGTGTGCTATTTGATAGCAAACTTTCCTTAGAAAGCCCGTTCTAGCATTTGTAAAACTGCATTTTTCCATCTCAAAAATATATATCTAAATTACGGCCTATGCTCTCAATGTCAAATGCAGAAATGTTAATCCATGCGTTTGACCTCAAAGTTAGATTACTGTAATGCTTTATTGGGTGGTTGTTCTGCACGCTTAGTAAACAAACTCCAGTTAGTCCAAAATGCAGCAGCTAGAGTTCTTACTAGAACCAGGAAGTATGATCATATTAGCCCGGTTCTGTCAACACTGCACTGGTTCCCTATCAAACATCGTATAGATTTTAAAATCTTGCTCATTACTTATAAAGCCCTGAAAGGTTTAGCACCTCAGTAATTGAACGAGCTCTTGTTACATTATAGTCCTCCACGTCCACTGCGTTTTCAAAACTCTGGCAATTTGATAATACCTAGAATATCAAAGTCAACTGCGGGCGGCAGATCCTTTTCCTATTTAGCGCCCAAACTCTTATAACCTACCTAACATTGTTCGGGAGGCAGACACACTCTTGCAGTTTAAATCTAGATTAAAGACCCATCTCTTTAACCTGGCTTACACACAGCACACTAATACGCTTCTAATATCCAAATCCGTTAAAGGATTTTTAGGCTGCATTAATTAGGTAAACCGGAACCGGGAACACTTCCCATAACACCCGATGTACTTGCTACATCATTAGAAGAATGGCATCTACGCTAATATTAGTCTGTTTCTCTCTTGCTCCGAGGTCACCGTAGCCACCAGATCCAGTCTGTATCCAAGTCAGAGGGTCACTGCAGTCACCCGGATCCAGTACATATCCAGATCAGATGGTGGATCAGCACTGGACCTCTACAGCCCTGAAAGACAGCGGAGACCAGGACAACTAGAGCCCCAGAGACAGATCCCCTGTAAAGACCTTGTCTCAGATGACCACTGGGACAAGACCACTTTGCTGCAGCCTAGAATTGAACTGCTGGTTTCGTCTGGCCAGAGGAGAACTGGCCCCCCGACTGAGCCTGGTTTCTCCCAAGGTTTTTTCTCTATTCTGTCACCGATGGAGTTTTGGTTCCTTGCCGCTGTCGCCTCTGGCTTGCTTAGTTGGGGACACTTCATTTACAGCGATATCGTTGTCTTGATTGCAAATTATTGCACAGATACTATTTAAACTGAATTGAGCTGCATGATGACATCACTGAATTCAATGATGAACTGCCTTTAACTGTCATTTTGCATTGTTGACACACTGTTTTCCTAATTAATGTTGTTCAGTTGCTTTGACGCAATCTTTTTTGTTTAAAGTGCTATATAAATAAAGGTGACTTGACTTGACTCTTAAACAGGTAGCTAGCTAGTGGACTTACCTATCTCAGAGAACAATCGGTTCAAATTGTTTCATCTCATTGAACATTTGTAATGTTATTGCTGTTATTACTACAATTGTATATTTCAGTTTGGCCAATGCCATCGGTTCCTTCCTCTCCTTCCATGTGAATCCTAACTGGCTGTTGCAGCGCTAGACACACCTCTGGACACAGGACTGATCAGATTCAGAACCCAATAACTCACACTTAAGACTGGTCCCTCCACATGGAACTCATAAGTCTCTTCGCCATCAACTCACCACAGAACCCAGTTATCCTTGGACTATCCTGGATGGAGAAACACAACCCCCGGATTTCCTGGACCACTAAACAGAATCAACAATGGGCAGAACCCTGTCAAAAGGAATGCCTGCAGTTTCAACCCTGTGTCAGAACCTCCATTCCTTCTCATTCGGAAGTCTCGACCGAATCAGATCTCCCTGTCGAATACCAAGATCTCAAGGAGGCATTCAGCAAATCAAAGGCTTCTCAACTCCCACCACATCGATCCAGTGACTGCGCTATCGTCCTGCTTCCTGGAGCGATGCCTACGAAAGGTAGAGTGTTTCCCCTATCACAACCAGAGTCTGAGGCAATGAGGGCATACATTGAGGAGGAACTGGCTAAAGGCTTCATTCGACCATACACCTCTCCAGCATCAGCAGGATTTTTCTTTGTGAAAAAGAAGGATGGAGGCGTGCGGCCATGCATTGATTACCGAAGTCTGAATGATGTCACAGTCAAGTTTCGATTACCACTGCCACTGGTTCCATCTGCCCTGGAACAACTGCACTCTGCCAAGTATTTCACCAAGCTCGATCTCTGCAGTGGCTACAATCTAATCCCTATCCGGGAGGGAGATGAATGGAAGACAGCCTTCTCAACCACATCCGGGCACTACGAATACCTGGTTATGCCGTTTGTTTCCAAGCCGTCTGTCTTCCAAGCCTACTCCAATGACGTGTTCCGTGATATCCTCAATCGCTGGGTCATTGTCTACATTGATGACATACTCATCTTCTCTGATTCCCTAGAAACGCCATGGACGATAACAAGGTTCAGTCTGTATTAAACTGGCCGCAACCAAGGACCGTAAAGGAACTGCAACGTTTTCTGGGCTTTGCCAATTTCTACAGTCACTTTATATGGAACTTCAGTACCATAGCAGCTCCACTTACTTCACTGCTCAAGGGAGGGAGACAACACCTAGACTGGTCACCATCAGCTCAGAATGCGTTCCAACAGCTCAAAGATCGCTTTACCACAGCACCCATCCTTCATCATCCAGATCCCGATTTCAAATTTACAGTAGAGGTTGATGCATCCAACACTTGGATCAGAGTCATCTTGTCACAACATCAGGGCAATCATGAGATCAGGTTCCCCTGTGCCTATTATTCACTCAAACTGAACGCAGCCAAAAGAAACTATGACGTGGGTGATCGAGAATTGCTGGCAATCAAGGCGGCCTTTGAGGAATGGAGGCATTGGCTAGAGGGTGCTATAGTTCCTTTCATTGTAGTCACCGATAATCGCAACCTGGAGTATATTCGCTTGGCCAAACAACTTAACCCAAGGCAAACCCGGTGGTCACTATTCTTTTCACGCTTCAACTTTTAAGTCACCTACTGACCAGGGTCCAAGAACTGTAAAGCGGATGCATTATTCCGATTACACAACTCGTCACTCATTCTGAGAAGCACCGATGAAACCGTTATCCTGCCAACTCTGATTGTAGCACCAGTTCAATGGGACATTATCACTGAGAGCACCGAAGCTCAGGTCAATGATCCACCACCGCCGAACTGCCCCAACGACTGAACTTATGTGCCAGCTGATCTTCGACAACGCGTGTTGCATCTGGTACACGATTCCCCTAGCTCAGGGCACCCCGGGATCACAGCTTCCATCCAGCTGGTGTCCGAGTGCTTCTGGTGGCCATCCCTACTGCCGGATACCATCAGATTTGTTCAACAGCGCCTGGTCTGCAACATGTCCCAATCCTCTCACCAACTGCAGGTTTATTACAACCCCTTCCCGTTCCTCAACGCCCATGGTCTCATATAGCAATTGACTTTGTTACTGATCTCCCCAGCTCCAGAAATCACACCACAATTCTTACAGTGATCGACAGATTCTCCAAGGCCTGTCGACTCATACCCTTACCCAAACTGCCAACTGCCTTCGAAACCGCCAAAGTCCTGTTGGAACAGGTCTTCCATTTCTACAGCCTTTCCGAAGATATAGTTATCGACCAAGGTCCACAATTCACCTCTCGAGTCTGAAAAGCTTTCTGCCAGCAACTTAACATCAACATCAGTCTCACCTCTGGCTACCATCCACAGTCAAATGGCCAAGTTGAAAGGCTCAACCAAGAAATTACCCGGTTCTTTCGCTCATACTGCCACCAGAATCAGAATGACTGGAATCGGTTCCTGTTATGGGCAGAGTATCCGAAAAAAACACGCTCTGTAAGCCATCCACCAGCCTTACCCCTTTCCAGTGTGTCCTCGGCTTCCAGCCCCTTCTATTTCCCTGGTTGGGAGAACCCTCTGAACTACTGTCAACAACTGGTTAAGGAGAAGTGAGAACACATGGAATGCAGCCCACGTCCAACTACAAAGAGCAGTGCGCCGAACCAGGGAACAAGCCAATTGTCGGAGAAGGGAGGGACCTGAATATACTCCTGGACAATGGGTCTGGCTATCCACCAGGGATCTGCTACTTCGACTACCCAGCAAAAAATTCAGTCCCAGGTACGTGGGTCTGTTTAACCTTCTGAAGTCGATTAACGCGTATACGCGTTTTGGGGTATTTTCTCCTGATAACCCCGAAAAGAACTTAAATTACACTTTCAGTTTTGATCGTACAGATAAGTGCAATACATCAATCGAATCTGTAAAGGGTCTACTTTTTTTTGTATACAGACATAATAACAACAAAACTTTGTGCACTTATAAAATAAAGATAACAAACAAGGAGTGCTGTCTGCAGCCTTTGTCTGCGCTGATCTTCAGATACAAATGCGTCATTAAAATGAACTGTAACTCAGTGAATACTCAACGAAGAGACATGAGAGAGACATCTATAGAAAGCCTGACATGTCTACTTTTAAACTAAACAAGTGATGCTGAAAACAAATATTCTGTGATAAAGTAATCCATATGAAAACAACGCGATGTCCGTTTTTTCACGTCTCCCTTCATTATCTTCTAATGCGACCACGCCCCCGCGCCGAGCGCGCTTTTGAGATTCAAATGTTTCACTGAAGCGCGCGGCTTTTGAATACGCCCACACAACAGAAGACAACGCAGCGAGACTGTTCTTCAAGTTTTTATTATTTTACTGTTTGCTTCGCGATGAGAGGAATAAGACATAATTCACCCCAAAAAGATGTGATGTGGTTGAGGATTTGAGATTTGGATTTCCTCAGAAAAAAGAATGAAGCACTTTATTCAGCAGAGATCATAAACATGAGTAAGTCTCTTTTTATTGATTTATATACTTGTACTAGTTTTCACATAACGTGTAAACATTTTACTAGTTAGACTTTTTCCAAAGACTTTTTCCAAACTATAATTCCTGACTAAACGTATAATCAAGTGAAATATTATGAAGTTTCAATAACAATATACACTACTATACCATTCAAAAGCTTGATGTAAATAATATAAATGTACCAATAAATGTAACTGTAACAAATGTAACAATCATTGCTGTTCTTTCAATTTATCCCCCCTAAAATACCTAAAAAAAAATATTCTCAGCTCTTTTCAACATTAATAATAATAATAATAATAATGATGATGATGATAATAACAATAAATGTGTTTTTTTTTTGTAGAAAATAAGATTGTTAAAAGGATTTCTGAAGGATTGTGTGACTGGAGTAATGATGCAAAAAATTCAGTTTGAAAGTCAGCTTTGATTTTTCTTATAAACTGTTTAACTGCACTATTTGCATTGTTGACACTAAGGATATATCAACTAGTGCAGACACTGATAGATAAGTAATAAAGTAATAATTATATAGATTTATTTTGTCTTCACATTCTTTCTTGTAGCTCATCCCTCTCAGTGACACAGCTGACTGAATGGCTCATTATGCAGCTCATTATGCAGGCCTTTGTCTTCTCAGGTGTGAATTCATGATAGTTGACGCCTACTCGCATATGACTTTTACCAACAAAAAGTGTCTTAGAAAATTTAAATCAATATATTGTTTTCTGTAAGTGAGTAAACAAGATGATTTTCACATCATTTAGAAAAAAAAAATTCTAGGCTACAAGCTCCAGTTCTCAAAATATCTGGGAACCAATTTTCTGTATGTGTTTTATTGCCTTATCCAAGTGATTTAACATTTTTAGTTTTTCACTAACCACGCATAACATTTTTTTTCTCAAAAACACAATCATGTACATACATGCTGCTCACATATTATTATAGCCTAGTTTGTGCTGATTACAGTGAGATTAGACTTTAGCCATTTAGATATTTATAAGAAACTGAAAAAAGCACAAATGTCAGGGCATGACAAAACTTCTCCAGGCCCCAAAAATACCCTTAGACTCCAGAGGGTTAAAATCCTCAGGCAGATTACCCCAGTTTCATATCATTTGGCTTTACCTGCTAATTACCGTATCTCACCCACTTTCCATGTCTCCTTGCTCAAGCCCGCCAGTGGACCCGGAGGAGAGAGGGACCAGGACGTGGTCGCAGACAAGGGTACTCCTCCCTTAAACATGGACAGCGAGGAGGCATACCAGGTCAGAGAGATGCTGGATTCCTGACACCGAGGACGAGTGCTACAGTATCTGGTCGACTGGGAAGGATATGGCCCAGAGGAAAGGTCCTGGGTTAACGCCCATGATATCCTGGATCCCACGCTCATAATGCCACCCAAGACCAGACAAGACTGAGGTGGAGTGCTACAAGAACAGCCAGGTTTAAGTCAGGAGGCACCCAGCTCTACTGAGGTTGCAGAAATAGTTGCTGAGGGTGTGAGTGACCCCATAACATTCAGCACCAGGTCTTGGAGATCCAGGCTGTAGGGGACCGACAGGGAAGCCAGACCACCTCTTCAACCATAAGTCCAGTGCCTATAGGAGAAGGTACATCATCAGGAAGTATTGAGCCGAGATTACATCCCTTGACAAGAGATGACGACATTGAGCAGTTCCTGATGACTTTTGAGAGGTTGGCCACCGCATGCAGATGGCCTAAAGCCAATTGGGCGATAAGACTGATTCCCCTGTTAACAGGAAATGCACGTAGTGCCTATGTGGCCATGGATGGGGCTAAAGCTGAGGACTATGGCAAAGTCAAGGATGCCATCCTTATAAAATATGAGATTAATGCAGAGATCTACCGGCAAAGGTTTCGCTCTTCAGAGATTCTACTCGATGAGACCCCCCGGGAACTTTATGTGAGACTGAAAGATCTCTTTTAAAAAAGTGGGTGAAACCAGAGGCCTGCACTATTCTGCAGATGTCAGAACTCATTATCTTGGAACAATTTATGAGAATGATAAGGTATGATCCGGCCACAGCAGAAGAAGCAGCCAAGCTTGCAGAGTGGTACCCGGCCTCACGCCGAGATGCCCAGCGCAGCTTTGGAGGTCGGAGTCAAAGAGGGCCAAGTAAGTCTGGGGGTGAGGGTGGTTAGAACATACTAAGCCCCTTTGTCCATCCAGGAAGGGGATGCATTCTGCTCTCTCTTATGTTCCATGCCCCCACCCGCCACACAAGTCTTTGCAAGCACACACCACAGAATTATTGACACAGGTACTTGTGAATGGTCAGTCAGCCAAGGCCTTAATGGACACAGGTAGCACTCAGACTCAAGTGCATGACACCTTGGTTCCAGAAGATGAATATATGACTCAGAACTTCAGTAAAGTTTGCCGTGTGCATGGAGAAATTAGGGAGTATCTTACTGCTGAGGTTTACTTAACAGTGCAGGAGCGGACTTTCTTGTTTCAGGTGACAGTCTTATCCCACTTACCTCAGGAGGTAGTCCTGGGGCAAGATTTCCCCATTCTCTGTGATCTGGTGTCCCAAGTTCAGTCCTGTAATGCGGTAACCCGGGCTCAGAGTGCTAGAGCAGACTTCAGTGAATTTCCATTTGCTGATGCTGACGTTGTGCTAGCTTGTGAGAAAAGACATAAATCTAAAAAGGAAAGGGGTAAGCTTAAATTTGGGGGTAGTGTGGAGAGTAGGCAGGCTGAGGAGCTACCGTTACCTGAAGGGCCTCTTAAGGTGATTATCCCTGAGGACATAGTGGAACTGCAGAAAAAAGATTTTACTTTGCAGCACTGGTTTCAGAAGGTGTCTGAGGTCGATGGGGTTAGAAATGACATTGTTTCGCACATTTATTACCATCGCCAGTTATTGACACCCCTTTCAGTTGCCTGGGAATGGATGTAGAGGGGCCCCTTATAAAGAAGTAAGAATGGGAACAGGTACATTTTAGTGATCTGTGATTATGCCACCAAGTATCCCTAAGCCTTTCCCCTTAGAAACATCAAAGCTAGACAAGAAGCTAACTGCCTTGTGCAGCTGTTTTCCGGGGGTGGGTGTTTCCCGTGAAATTTTAACAGATCAGGGTACTAATTTTATGTCCTTGCTGTTAAAACAGGTGTACCAATTGTTGGGGATTAGGGCTATTAAGACCACACCTTACCACCCCCAGACAGATGGTTTGGTCGAGCGCTTCAACCAAACCCTAAAAAGCATGCTTCGCAAGTTCGTTTCCAAGTCAGGAGCAGACTGGGACAAATGGTTACCATATCTGTTGTTTGCTAACAGGGAGGTGCCCCAGGCCTCCACAGGTTTCTCCCCACTTGAACTGTTATATGGCCGGCAGGTAAGAGGTCCTTTGGACCTGCTTAAGGAACAGGGGGAGGGACCCAAGGATGGTACTTGCAGTGTGGTCCAGTACGTGATCCAAATGAGAGAGCGTTTGGAAGAGATGACAGAGCCCAGCAGACTCAGAAAGTGTGGTATGATAAGAAGGTAAGGGAGAGATAATTTGAGCCGGGCCAAAAGGTGCTGGTTTTGCTGTCTGCCATGAGAATAATATGCTAGCTAAGTGGCATCGTCCCTACAAGATGGCAGTGTCACCTATGAGATCACTATACCAGAGCGACGGAAGAAAAAGCAAATCTTCCATATTAATTTATTGAAAGAATTCCACACTAGGGCTGAGTCGGAGTCTGCTCAACTCTGTGTTCATGTGGTCAGGGAAGAAGAGGAACCGACAGAACAGTATTTTCCAACCAGCAGCACCCAACAAGCAGTGGATGTATCCCATCTAGAGCAGCCCCAAAGAGACCAAGTAAAGCAGCTGTTGGATCCCGAGTTGTTTCAGGAGAAACCGGGTCGTATTGACCTGGTGCTACATGATGTCATCCTTTAGGGAGGAAGACCAGCCCGCCAGAAAAGTTATCGGATCCCTGAACACTTGGTAATGGTGCTTAAAGATGAGCTAGACATTATGCTCTCCATGAGGGTGATTGAACCCTCCCATAGTGAGTGGTGTAGCCCCATTGTCCTAGTCCCAAAAAAGGATGGCACCCTGTGGTTTTGTATTGACTTTAGACAAATTAACAATTTGTCTGGGGTAGACCCCTATCCGATGCCAAGAATTGATGAGTTGGTGGAAAGACTGGGCAGAGCCAAATATCTAATCACAGTGGACTTATGCAAGAGGTACTGGCAGTTCCCTTTCGAAAGATTTGGTTGATGATTCGTTGATATGAGAATTTTGAAACGTCTTGTTTTTTGAAAGCTGTGAATAATGTGTGAAACACGTCGATAGAATTGACCCTGCGGTAATATAGCCTCGGGTGATGACGTCATCTGAGCGCGCCCGCAACACGGGGCTATAAATAGATAAGCCACAGGTGCATCAACAGGTCTTTTGTCTTCAGATCATTCTGTGCATGTGTGCGTCAGGAAGATTCTTTTTGTCTACTACAGATCTTCGTACGATGACCCAACGAAACAGTAAGTGTTGTGTTCTTCCATGCTCTCGTCCTATGTATGAGCTGGATACGCATGATTACTGTTTTGTTTGTTTGGGGGAAGAGCACGCGGTTCTGGCTTTAGAGACGGGAGAGCGAGTGCGAGCATTGTGAACTGCTCTCAGTGAAGATGCTTCGTGCTCGTCTGAACTATTTTCAGACCGCACCTACCTTTTCGTCGGAGGGTTCTCGTGCGGGTCTGCGTGATCTTTTTTTACTAAGCGAGCGACGGGCCCGTCCCTTTCGCTTACAGTGTCACCAGATCCACGCATCCTCTCTCGTGATCTCGAAGCGCGCTCCGGTGCTTCTTCGATTCACGAGGAGGATGATATATCTCTTGAGTCTTCGGGCGATGAGCAGGCCGCCTCTGAATGCTCCTCTCGCGAGAGGAAATCAGTCGAGGTGGTTACTCGCGCGGTGGATAGGCTGCAGCTTAACTGGCCACGCGAACAAGAGACCCCCAAACATAATAAGCTGGAGGATAGGTTTCTGTCGGGTGGTAGGAGAGAGAGACCGCAACATCAGTCTCTCCCCTTTTTCGAGGACCTCCATGATGAACTGTCGAAGTCATAGTCGCGGGGGTATTCGGAGATGCCTCGGGTTGAAGAGCTATCTCTCGCCTGAATCTGCATCCTCGGTGAAGAAACCTACTCTCCCCACTAAACCTTGTAGAATTACATCATCGCTAGTGGGTAAAGCTTATCAAGCTGCAGGTCAGGCTGGTGCTGCGCTGCACACTATGGCAGTGTTACAGGCATACCAGGCTGACCTGTTGAAGGACTTGAGTGTGGGCAGTACAATTGACGAGGAAGCATTCGCTGAGCTTCGTCGGGCCACAGATTTGTCTCTCTGGGCGACCAAGCAGACGGCTCGTGCCATTGGCCGGTCGCTGTCAGCTTTAGTCAGCACAGAGAGGCATCTGTGGCTTAATTTGACGGGCATTAAAGAGAACGAACGTTTGTTTCTTTTAGACTCTCCTATCTCTCCATCTGGCCTGTTTGGCGATTCAGTTAATACGGTCGTCGACAGGTTTAGGGAAGTAAAGAAACATGAAGAAGCGTTCGTTCAGTTTCTTCCTCGCCGCACTCAAGGGGAGGGGCCATCAGCCACCCAGCCTCGCCCCGGTCCTTCAAAAACCAGGGAGGTTAAAAAGCAGAGCGTGGCAGACCATGCTCCCCCTCGTAGGGATTGGGGACAGGTTCGCCGTGCTCAGCAACCTCCCAAGCCAGACCTCAGGACTTTCATTAATAAGAAGAAGAAGTCCTGACGCTATGTCGCACATGCTGTTGGGGGTAGTCCCTCACGGGGTGGTGCGCGCTCGAGAGCTTTTCGTCCCGCCCCGTTACCCTCACAAAACCCCTCCATCCCGCCACTTCTTGTGCCTCGGGGGGCGGGGGTTTCCAGCGAGATATTAGATGTTCCAGTGCTTCCTGCTGTCATTCAGGACACGGAACATCTAACATCCCCTCAAAAGGAAGTATTGAAATTGGTACCACTCTCAGAGAGTCTGGCAGCGTGGAAACTTCTGCCAGGCATTTCTGCATGGGTGTTGAGCACAGTACGGATAGGATACAGGATCCAATTTATTCGTCATCCTCCACGTTTCAACGCGTGGTTTCCACTTCCGTGAAACCGGAGCTGATGCAGGTACTGTCTCAAGAGCTACAAACTCTTCTGGGCAAAGAGGCCATAGAACATGTTCCTCTTCCACAGAGAGAGTCGGGCTATTACAGCAGATACTTCCTAGTTCCCAAAAAGGGTGGGGGAGTGCGTCCAATCTTGGATCTTCGAGGCTTAAACCGTACAATCAGAGCACTCAAGTTCAAGATGTTAACCGTCAAGACGGTCGTGTCGCAAATTCGGCATCGCGATTGGTTCATCACGATCGATCTGAAG
This sequence comes from Cyprinus carpio, assembly GCF_018340385.1. Classification (NCBI taxonomy): domain Eukaryota; kingdom Metazoa; phylum Chordata; class Actinopteri; order Cypriniformes; family Cyprinidae; genus Cyprinus; species Cyprinus carpio. Next base: position 164,086 of record NW_024879288.1, on the reverse strand, counting down.
GACGCATATTTTCATACAGAAATTTTGCCACAACACAGGAAATTCCTGAGGTTCGCTTTCGGGGGCGAAGCATACCAGTTTCGGGTTCTTCCTTCACCCCGCACGTACACAAAATGCATGGATGCAGTGCTGGCTCCATTACGACTCCAGGGCATTCGCATTTTGAATTATATCGACGATTGGCTGATACTAGCGCAATCGCGAGAGATGGCGCTACAACACAGGGACATCGTGTTAGCTCATCTAGTTTTTCTGGGGTTGAGACTCAACACCGAGAAGAGTGTTCTCTGTCCGGCCCAGAGAATGACTTATCTCAGGATCGTTTGGGATTCGATCACGATGCGGGCACAACTGTCTCCCGCTCGGATCGAGACCATTCAGCAGACCATGAGCAAGGTCAGGCTAGGCCAGGATCCCACTGTTCGTCAGTATCAAAAGATGTTAGGTTTCATGGCTTCAGCATCCACGGTGATTCCTTTGGGGCTGTTACACATGAGACCGTTTCAGTTGAGGCTAAAAGCCAGAGGATTTCATCCGAGAGCCAATCCTCAAAGGCAAATAAAAGTGACGCGCCGCGGGCTTCGTACACTATCTCTGTGGCTCAGACCCCGGTTCCTTGCCTTGGGTCCCACTCTAGGGGCACTGTGTCGTCGCAGACTGCTAACGACAGATGCCTCCCTGATGGGCTGGGGTGCAGTCTTGGATGGCCACCCAGCTCAAGGGGAATGGGGGGGTCATCAGCTCGATTGGCACATCAATTGCCTCAAGCTGATGGCCGTATTTCTGGCTCTGAAATATTTCCTCCATCATTTGAGAGGCTGTCATGTCCTAGTACGGGTGGACAACACAGCAACAGTCTCGTATATAAATCACCAGGGGGGTCTGCGCTCACCGCAATCTGAACAAGATAGCGAGGAAGATTTTTCTTTGGGCCCAGGACAAGCTCCTGTCACTCAGGGCAGTTTACATTCTGGGGCGTTTGAATGTGGGAGCAGATTTACTGTCCAGACAGACACTTCTGACAGGGGAATGGAAACTCCACCCAGAGGTAGTGAAACAGATTTGGGAAAATTTTACGAAGCAGAGGTGGACCTCTTCGCCTCCCATCAGACAGCGCAATGTCCCCTCTACTTCTCTCTGAGTCACCCAGCCCCCCTGGGTCTGGATGCGATGGCGCACACATGGCCCAGAATGCGCCTGTATGCGTTTCCTCCAGTTTCTCTGCTCCCGGGAGTCCTAGCCAGAGTTCGCCAACAAGGGTCTTGCCTCTTGCTGATAGCGCCACGTTGGCCGAACAGGGTATGGTTCTCGGAGATAATATCTCTCCTCGACGTCTCGCCATGGGCGATTCCGGAGAGGAGGGACCTTCTGTCTCAGGCAGGGGGCACGATATTCCATCCCAGGCCCGACCTGTGGAATCTTCATGTTTGGCCCCTGAAGGGTACCAGCTGAGGAACACAGGGCTGTCGCCAGGTGTTATTGATACCATCCTTAGTGCTAGGGCTTCCTCCACCAGACAGAGTTATGCTAGTAAATGGGGTGTCTTTGACAGGTGGTGTGTGGTACACAATGTAGATCCAGTCAACTGCCATATTGCTTCAGTTCTGGACTTCATGCAAGAGAAATTGTCAACAGGCACATGCCCTGCTACTCTTAAGGTTTATGTGGCCGCTCTTTCGGCTTGCCATGCCTTGATTGATGGGATGCCACTCGGGAGACACCCTCTGCTCTCTCGCTTTCTCTTCGTGGGGGCAGACGACTGAGGCCTACAGTAAAAACCAAGATGCCTTCTTGGGACTTAGCTATAGTTCTCGAGGGTCTGTTTGAAACCCCCTTTGAACCTTTAGAGTCAGCGTCTGATAGACTTCTAACTCTAAAAATGGTTTTTCTCATGGCAATAACTTCTTTGAAGAGAATTGGGGATATGCAGGCTCTGTCTATCTCACCATCATGCTTAGACTTTGCCCCAGGGAGGGTGAAAGTGATTCTGCATCCTCATCCTGATTACCTGCCTAAGGTTCCGTTTTCGGCTGTACATCCGGTCATTCTAGAGGCCTTCTGTCCTCCGCAGTTCACAACGCCGGAGCAGGAGAAATCTTATAGACTGTGTCCAGTCCGTGCTCTTCAGACTTACGTCCACCGCACTAGCCGGTGGCGTAAGTCGGAGCAACTGTTCGTCTGTTATGGGGGTGGTAACAGAGGAGCAGCTGCCACCAGGCAGACCATGTCTCACTGGGTCAGGGATGCTATTGCTTTGGCTTATGAGGTGCGCGGTCAAGCTTCGCCTATAGGTCTTAGAGCTCACTCCACAAGGGGGGGTCGCCTCCTCTAGTGCTTTAGCAAGGGGTGCCCCTTTACAACAGGTTTGTGATGCGGCAGGTTGGTCCTCTCCGCACAGATTCATAAGATTTTATAGTTTGGATGTCCATGCTACTCCGGGCTCTCATGTCCTTGAGTCAACATCACAAGCTAATGTCTGAGGCCTTCTTGTGGTTTGGTAGCACACCTGCACAACCTTAGGGGTCCAGACATTTTCAAGCACGGCAGCGTGGGTATTCTCATTCCCAATGCGCTGAGCAGCGCAGCATTGACTGAAGCTTTCGAAAGGGAACGTTCCCGGTTACTTAGTTGTAACCTTGTTCCCTGAGAAAGCGGAACGAACAAGACGTTTCCCAATGCGCTGAGCAGCGCAGCATCTCGTTCCACTTTCTCAGGGAACAAGGTTACAGCTAAGTAACCGGGAATGTTTCCTTTAACTCTCTGGAGTCGATTCGTGCGTATACGAGTGTTGAGGCATTTTCTCCTGATAACCCCGAAAAGAACTTAAATTACACTTAAGTTTTGATCGTACAGATAAGAGCAATACATCAATCGAATCTGTAAAGGGTCTTCTTTTATTTGTATCCACACATAATAACAACAAAACCTTGTGCATTTACAAAATAAAGAAAACAAACAAGTTGCGCTGTATGCAGCCTTGGTCTGCTGTGATCTTCATTTAGAAACATGGCATTAAAATGAACTGTAACTCAGCAAATACTCAACACAGAGACACGAGAGATGTATCTATAGAAAGCTTGACATGTCTAGTTTTAAACTAAGCAAGTTGCCCTTTGTTCCTTTTTTTATTTGCATTAACACATGAAGACATACTTGGGTTTTAAAACTCTTTATTTACCTTGATGTGTCAGTGAGGGGGAGATATGGATGGATGATTTACACAAGCACACACATTTACACACCTGCAACTAGACTGCTGTGTTCAGATTGGCTACCTGAACACTAAAACCAGTGGACATTACATGTTTTTTTGTTTTTGTACTTTGAAGTTGGATTTTTTTTTTTTTTTTTTTTTTTCCTTAAGGGATTTCCCCCTATGGGGGAACTTTTTCTAAGTTTTGCACCTGTGAGCACTCTGCACTTTATTGGCTTGGGAAAAATGAAATAAAAAGAAAGGCTGGCATTCAACATCCTCCATTCATTGTTTGAAGAACTCTAGACGGTACCCTTAGTGGACCATTGACAGGCCTCATCTTACCCTCTATCCCCAACAATCCAGCTCACCGCTGGCCCTCTCTGCTCTCATTAGCCCCTCTGACAGCCTTGATCTATGTCTGTTTTCCATCTATCAGCTTGAGTAAAGTTCACTATTCTTAGGTTATAGTTCAGGTTTGTTATCCGCCTTAGTATAGACGCAGTTAAATTGGTAATGACCTCCCAAGCAGTGGCAGCTTCTGTTCCCTGAGGCTTATGCAGTAATGGGCAATGGAGGCATTTTTCCATGAGGTCATTTTCAGGGGCAGCAATGCTGCCGGTCCAGATGGATTCAGCGCAGCTCATGGTATTGACTCAGTGGTATTGACTCAGTGGTATTGACTCAGTGTATTGACTCAGTGTATCTCAGTGTGGTATGGATACAGCTCCAGTCAAGACTGCAAAGTCCTGCAGAGAGTTGTGCGCTTAGCTGAGCGCATCTCAGGGTCTGCTCTCCTCTCTCTGCAGGACATCTACCTCAGACGCTGCAAAAGCAGAGCTGTTAAAATCATGAAGGACACAAATCACCCTGGTAACTCTCTTTTCATTTTGCTGCCATCTGGTAAGTGTTTCCTTAGCCTGATGGCAAAAACCGAGAGACTTAGGAGGAACTTCTCCCCCAGGCCATCAGTCTCTTAACTTCTACATGACTTCACTTAATTATCAGTAAGATACTTAATATACTGACATTGTCACTTGCACACAGCAATTTCTATAAATTTTATTATTTATTTATTTACTTTATTACCTCTATTGCCGCTATGTAAATACCCTGTACAACCTGTTTGCACATTCTCCTCTTGTACATTCCTGCTCATCTTAATATTTATTAAGTCTACAGTAAACTGTCCTGCACATTTTATCTTATAAGCATTTTATATTATTCTTATTTTTTTATCTTACTTTTTCCATACAATAATCTTTTATATAATTTTCTTGTGTTTGTATTCTTTAATAATTGCACTGTCCATGGAGCGGACCTGACTTACATTTCACTGCTGGTCATATGCTCTCCATATAACCATGTATGTGACAAATAAAAATCTTGAATCTTGAATCATGGGTTTGATGATGGATGTGTTTACATTTACATTTAGTCATTTTGCAGACGCTTTTATCCAAAGTGACATTACAATTGGGGGATACATAAAGCGATTCTTTTTAAAGAGGCAAACAGATACAGGAAATGCATGTAATACCAAATTGTCAGGGATTCTGCATTCCGGATAGGGATGGGAAGATCATTCCACCAGCCAGGAATGGTGAACGAGAATGTTCTGGAAAGTGATTTTGAGCCTCTCTGTGATGGTACCACGAGGGGTTTAGTCAGTGAGTGTGGAGGCACAATTTTTACCCCAACACTTTTGGAATACATTTGCTTTTGGATACTATTGACAGGACAGCTGGTTAATAACCCTTCTTCTGGAGCAATTCCCATTATTTACACTGTAACTGTACATACACTCTTAAATATAAAAACACTTTATTGGCATTGATAGTGAAGAACCTCTAACATCCATAAAACCATGAAGACACAGTGGAAAATGTTTCTTTATATGTTCTTCACACTAAGAAAACTTTTCACTGAAATGTTATTTTGGGAACCCAAAATAGTTCTTCTATGAAAACTATTTAACATAATTTGGTTAATCTAGAGCATTATTATAAGGCAGAGTATATGTTTTTGTATGCTATGGCAGGTTGCAGTTTGTAACCATTTTCTATTTAACGTTCAATCAGCTAATAGTCCTGCAGTGTGACAAATAAAAATTAAATGAACAAATAAAAAGAAAAACCTAGTCTAGTAAGTCTAGTAATATGAGGCCATAAAGATGCACTTACAACACAGGTCTGAACTTAAAAAAAAAGTCTGTAAAAAGTCCTAATGTTACCAATTTTGACAAATTTGTCACAAATTAAATTTTTTTTTTTTCATCTACATTACATTTAGCAGACACTTTTATCCAAAGCGACTTACAGTACATTCAGGCTATAAATTTTTTGTTACTAGTATGTGTGGTCTCTGGGAATTGAACCCATGACCTTTTGCACTGCTAACACAATGCTCTACCACTGAGCCACAGTTGGATTAGGCATAAAATAATAGTTGTAATGTGGCTCAGAGGAAGACAGAAATCATGTCTTTGTATGTTTTTCCGCTCATTACTGGAAAATGTAAGATTTCTTCACATTACAAATGGCTATGAAAGTAAATGCTAATAAACATCATATTTTGTGAAAATTATGACGTTCTCAAGCAAAAAACAGGCACTATATTTTTAAATCAGCACCAAAAATTAGTAAGAAACAAGTGTTGGATTTCATTCAGCAAATATACAGTACAGCCTAACTTTTATTCATGAAATGCAATAATTGCATTAGATAAAATATAAAAGCAAGTGTAAGATGATGCACAAATACATTTTTCAAGCAAAACATTTCACAAGCACAAGTTTGAAATGATAAACCATGTTTTCTTCAAATAAGGAATTTTTTTTTTGGTTTTTTTTTTTTTTTTGACATCCGCACATTTTTGTTCTCAAACCACTTGTTAGTCACTGTATCTTAGATCTCGGTTTGATGTGTAATGATTCATTTGACATCTCATATCTCACATTCAGCTGCATATACAAGTATTCCTGTTAAATTAACACGAGGACTGTTTATCACTTCAGTAAGTCTTTAAGCTGACAAGTCTTTCTGTCTCTTCTTTGGGAACTGTCAGTGTGTGTTTGTGTTTTTGGGAGCTAGGACGTCTCGTATTGTGTGAGCGTGTGGGTCTTGCAGGACTCTGTGAGAGTAGTGAAATTCCCACACATCATAAACCCTGAGCTATGCCCCTACATGAGTCCTGCAGTAAGGCGGATGTGGTATTATGGAATAATAGTGTAATAGTTTTGGAAGTAACAGGAGGTGACGTCTGTATAGGAGGCGGGGTTAGCGAATGTTATGTTTGGTTATGTTAGAGCACTCTAGCGTAGGGTTGTTGTACTGAGTTGCTAAATAAAGACAGTCACCGATTACGTCGTTGTACGAACCTCTTTTATAAATAACTTGACATGGTGTCAGAACGGGACGACTTGTAAGCGGAAGAGGGAAAAGAAAAGTGTAACGTTATCGTTTGGCGGAGGAATGGGAGACGAGCCGGCTGATATGGCACAACCTACACCAACTGCTACGTTCACAATACAACCTCCAGAGCCATTTGATTTTACCAAGCCTCACGAATGGGAGCGTTGGATTAGGAGATTTGACCGCTTTTCGGCTTGCAAGCAATTTAAACGCAACCTCGGAAGAAAACCAGGTAAACACGTTAGTGTATTGTATGGGCGATGAAGCCGAAGATGTGCTTAAAGGGCTTACGCTAAATGAAGATCAGACGAAGAAGTACACGGATGTTAAGGCGGGCTTTGATGCATTTTTTGTGCCTAAAAAGAATGTGATATATAAAAGAGCCAAGTTCAATCAGCCTGTGCAACTGCCGGGAGAAACGGTGGATTCCTTTATCACTGCTCTATACGGATTAGCTGAACATTGCAATTATGGACAGTTACAAAAGGAGCTGATACGCGACAGGTTAGTGGTCGGGCTGAGAAACGTCTCATTGTCCGAAAAAGCTACAGCTAGACAGAGACTTAACACTTGAAACTGCTATAACAAAAAGCAAGGCAGTTTGAAGAAGTTAGACGACAGCAGTGTGACTTAAGAGGAGAAAATGGCGGTGCTAGCAAATGCTCCAATGTTGATGCTGTGCATGCTAACAATTACAGAAACCGCAAATTTCCCTCAAAGCCTCAGCCACAAGCACAAACACCAGGCAAATATAAACCTACTGCACGGCCACAGCAAGGTTCAAAGGCCTGTTATAGTTGTGGGAAAATGCCGTCACATGGAAAATCAGAATGCCCTGCTGCAGATGCTGTGTGTCACAACTGTGGCAAAATGGGACATTATGGCAAAGTGTGCAGAAACGCTGCAAAATCTCTGAATGCTGTCACTACAGAAGATGAAGAGAGTTTCTTTTTGGGAGCCGTGGACGCTGGAAAAGACCCGTGGACAGTGCAGCTACAAGTAAGACAAAAAAATGTGTGCTTTAAAATTGACACTGGTGCTGATGTCACCGCCCTGCCAGCCGAGGTGTACTATGACATTACAGGGGGATCTGATGTGAAGCGCCTGGCAATGTCGACACGCCCATTGTTTGGGCCAGGTGGCAATGTGCTCTCTGTCCTAGGTGTAGCCAGAGAAACACTGCGCAGAGGCAAAAAGACAGCCACAGAGGACATTTATGTTGTAAAAGACCTACACACTCTATTGCTGGGAAGGCCTGCTATAGAACAGCTTCAGCTTGTGTGCAGGGTTGACAGCATCACCATGGAATCTGTGAAACAACAGTATCCGAAGCTGTGTAGCGGCCTGGGTCTTGTTCGGAGGCCATACTCAATCAAATTAAAGCCAGAGGCTGTGCCCTTCTCTCTACACGCACCACGCAGAGTCCCTCTGCCGCTTATGGGAAAAGTGAAGGAGGAGATTGACCGTATGGAGAGGATGGGCGTAATCACAAAGATTGAGGAGCCGACTGCTTGGTGCGCCGGGATGGTGGTGGTGCCGAAAAAAGCAGGTACTGTCCGCATTTGTGTGGATTTCAGAAGGATGAATGAATCAGTTTGCAGAGAAAAGTTTATCCTGCCTTCTGTTGAACACACTCTGGGCATGCTAGCTGGCGCAACAGTATTTAGCAAATTAGATGCCAATATGGGTTTTTGGCAAGTACCATTGACAAAAGAGTCTGCCAAATACACCACCTTCATCACGCCTTTTGGGCGCTATTATTTCAACCAGCTACCCTTTGGCATAGCTTCAGCCCCCGAGCACTTTCAAAGGATGATGATGACAGAAGTGACAGGTGGCCTGGAGGGAGTATTGTGTCACATGGATGACATCCTGGTCTGGGGACAGACGCAGGACGAGCATGATGTGCGGCTACATAAGGTGTTAGAGAAGGCACAAAAGGCCGGCATTACACTCAACATGGACAAATGCGAGCTCACACGCCATACAGTCAAATTCCTGGGTCATGTGATTTCAGCAGATGGAGTGAAGCCAGATCCGGAGAAGACGAGAGCTGTGCAGGAGATGGACGCACCCAAAAATGTCAGCGAACTTAGAAGTTTTCTGGGCATGGTCAATCAGCTGGGCCGCTTCTTGCCTAACCTGGCCGAAAAAGACAAGGTGCTAAGAGACCTGCTGTCCAAAAAGAACCACTGGTACTGGGGGACAGAACAGCAGGCCTTCTTTGACCAGTTGAAAACAGAGCTGTCATCCACACCAGTGCTTGCACTATACAACCCAAACAGTGCACTAAAAATCTCGGCTGATGCCTCTTCCTTTGGCCTGGGTGCAGTCCTGTTGCAGAAGAGCGATGCCAGGTGGTCACCTGTGGCATATGCGTCCAGGTCAATGACACCAACAGAGCAGCGCTATGCTCAAGTAGAGAAGGAGGCACTAGCTGTAACGTGGGCTTGTGAAAGGTTCAGCTGTTTCATCCTGGGAAGACCATTTGAGCTGGAAACGGACCATAAGCCGTTAGTGAGTCTGCTGGGCGGGAAGGCCCTGGATGACCTCCCACCAAGAATCCAAAGATTTAAAATGCGACTCATGAGGTACAATTATTCAGTCAATCATGTCCCTGGCAAAAGCCTGTGGACAGCCGACACCTTGTCGCGTGCTCCTCTAAGAACCGCAAGAGCACACACAGATACAAGCCTACTAGAGGACACCAACATCTATGTAGACTCTATCATCAGCAACATTCCTGTCAGTGGAGATTATCTGAGCAGCTTACGAGAGCACCTAAAGGCAGACAGCACATGCTCTGCACTGATGGAGTACTGCACAGACGGCTGGCCTGACAAAAGCCAATTGCAGGGAGTGCTGAGACATTACTGGCCTGATAGAGCAGTGCTGACTGTGCATGATGGACTGCTGCTGCGGGGCACAAGGCTTGTCATCCCATTCGCCTTACAAGGGGATGTGCTGCACAGACTACATGAGGGACACCTGGGGGTGACAAAATGTAGAGGCCGGGCCAAACAGACAGTATGGTGGCCAGGGCTCAGTAGCCAGCTAAATGACATGGTACTGAAATGTAGAACCTGCATTCAGGAGAGAAAGAACGTCAAAGAGCCGTTGATACCAACGATGCCGGACAGGCCTTGGCAAACTTTGGGAGCTGACCTGTTCATGCTGAAAGGCAAGACCTATCTACTAGTAGTAGATTATTTTTCAAGGTATGTGGAAATTGCCCTGCTGTCACCCACAAGGTCCACAGATGTGGTGGTGCACCTGAAATCCATATTTTCTCGTCATGGGATTTGTGAATTCCTTAAAAGTGACAATGGCCCCCAGTTCTCTGGTAGCCACTTTAAAGCCTTTGTAGCAGACTATGGCTTTGTGCACATCACGAGCAGCCCCAAGTTTCCCCAAAGCAATGGGGAGGCGGAACGCGCTGTACAAACTGTGAAAAACCTGCTAACCAAGGCATCAGACCCATACCTTGCTTTGCTGGCCTACAGAGCAACCCATCTACAGAACGGCTATAGCCCAGCCAAGCTGTTGATGGGGCGGCGCCTCTGCACTACAGTTCCTGCCCTCCCAACCCTGCTGAATCCAGTTCTGACCGACTACAACGTGCTGGAGGCCAAAGAAAGGGAAAAGAGGGGGAACGACGCAAAATTCTTCAACAAGAGACACGGCGCAAGAAATCTAGAGCCACTCGTACCTGGGGAGGATGTGTGGATCACCGATGCACGAGTCCAGGGCACTGTGCTATCTACACACACAACCCCCTCGCTCTTATATCGTCCAGGTGCCTCAGGGGACACTGAGGAGTAACCTGCATCACTTGGTGCCACTGCAGACCAACAGTGGGGGGGAAAGCGACGCTGACAAGCCACTGCTGGGAGAAAATCCATCAGTGACAACATCACCAGAGCCAGCTCCACCAGTGGTAACGTCACCCAGCAGAGAGGGTCCCACCACAGAGACTGTGCGGGCTAGGTGTGGGAGAGAGGTTAGAAAGCCGCTGAGACTTGATTTGTGAAAAAAAAAAAAAAAGGAAGAAGAGTGGAATGTGATTGTGAAATTGTTCTGCTTTACTGTTTACATTTGCCTGAAACCTGAGAGTTTAAGTTTTGGAGAACACAGCCTGCTAAAGTAATAGTTCAAAGTATGGTAATGTGTAAGTTATTTATTTCTGTTTTGCGTGTTTGAATCAGGGACAGGTCTTCCAGCAAAAGGGCAGAATAAACCCCTTAAGACCTGCAGAGACAAAGGTAGTCCACCCTTTGTTCTCAAAGAAAGGGAGATGTGGTATTATGGAATAATAGTGTAATAGTTTTGGAAGTAACAGGAGGTGACGTCTGTATAGGAGGCGGGGTTAGCGAATGTTATGTTTGGTTATGTTCGAGCACTCTAGCGCAGGGTTGTTGTACTGAGTTGCTAAATAAAGACAGTCACCGATTACGTCGTTGTATGAACCTCTTTTATAAATAACTTGACAGCGGAGATGCCCTAGAGCTGCTGGTCTATTCCAGTTTACGGCTCGTACAGATATCTGGGTTCAGACCTGATGCTTCATCTCAGAGTTTTTTAATGGTGAAGATATCACAGGCGCTCTAAAGAGCTGCTCTTAATACACACACCACAAGTGTTTACTGCAATGCAGAGCTTCCACAAACTTCATCCCATGACATTATTAGCTCTGATTCCTGAGCAAGAATCTCTATTAATATTGCTAACTATACATGACTAAGCAATATTAAGGTTTTATCAAAGTTATGAAAAAAACATTATTTTATTATTATTATTTTAATGTTTTAGTTTGATGTTCATATAAAAAAAATATTTAAATGTTATTGCTTGTTTAGAACATTCAGGGAACATTTAACAGTAATATTCCCATAATGTTTGCAAAATGATAAAATCCCTTAACATTTGTATAACCAAGAAAAAAATGTGTTTGTTTGTTCGCTGTTTGTTTGCTCACTCAAAAAACATTTAAGTTTTCATAACTTGATAAGAATGTTAGCAAAACATTCTTTGAGGATAGGCCTATTTTTGTTAGATGGGTATATACTACAATATTCATATATGTGTTAATTAAGATCACAATGGTACATTTTCTTTGTAGTTTCCTACTAAATGCACTGATGAGAGTGATGTGTGATGTGACTGGCCTGCTTTCCTCTAAAGCCTATAAGTCCAGCAGTGCTGTTTGCTGTGGCTAGTTGTCGACTCCAATGGGAACAGTGGCATTCCTCTTGGCTCCATTTGTCTTTTGTGTTTTTGCTCCAGAAATAAACGATGATGAGATCGAAAGAGAGAAGAGAAACTGCCAGATCGCCCACAGGCCTGTACCTGAGCACCACACTTCATCTGTGAGTCACCGTTCAGTTTGACTCTCGGTCACAACTAATGTTTCTTTCTGAATTTTCTCAGTATTTTCATATTTTCATTTGACAGAAAGCACAGGACTAAAGCTCGTTTGGAGGTTAATTGGTCAACACATGCACAAAAGGTCAAAATGTACTTCCTCCATTATGAGTTTCATATCCCAACTAACAGAGAAAATTCTCACAACTTTCACTAACATTTTTTTTTAAGTTATATAAATGTTAGGAAAAAACATGATTTTTTTTATTTATATATATATATATATATATATATATATATATATATATATATATATATATATATATATATATATATAAACATTCAAATAACACTTTGGATGAAAATAAAGACAGTAAAAACGGTTTTGTAACTTTTAAATAATGTTATAATCATAAAAAGGAAACTTTATAATTCAACAATCGTAGAATAATAAAAATAAACTTTCAAATAAAAAAGAAAAAGTTATTTGTAACCTTTAAATATAGCATTATCGCAACGAGAAAATAGACATTTTTACATTCTTAGCATATTAAAAATGAAAATTCAAATAATGTTATATTTTGGAAAACTTACAATTTGGGTGAAAATAAAGTTACTTAGAAATGTAAGAAACATTTTTGTAACCTTTAAATAATGTTCTAATCACGACAAAGAAACTGGACAATTCAACATTCTTGGAATATTAAAAAATTAAAAATTCAAATAAAGTTATATTTTGGAAAAAATTTAATTGGAATAGTAAAAAAATAAAAAAAATACAAAAATAAAAATTGGTAACCATTAAATAATGTTCTAACCATAACAAGAAAACTAGGCAATTCAGTGTTCTTAGAATAAAATAACAACAACAAAAACACTGAAATATTCTTGCATTTTGAAAAAAAAGGTAATAGAATGATATTAAAATGGTTTTGTAACTTTAAATAACATTAACTTTTTGAAAGAAAACTGGACATTTTAACATTCTAAAAACATTTCAAAACAATGTTTCCACAGTACTATTATAACCTAAACTTGATTTAGGAAGCTAGTGGATTTTCTTTGCAAGTTGAGGGCTTGTCCATTGAAGAATCACACTGGAAGTTAACTGGCACTGACTGTAATAAAATCTAACTGTGATTGTAGACTGGATAATGTCATTTACATGCATTCTGATGAAGCAGCATAGTGAACATGCTTGTCAGAAAATACTAATGTGCATCATTTTCTCTTCATTTAAAAGTCAAGCACAGTTTCTGAACTCAGAAGAAGTGAAAGTGAAATTGTGCTGCATGCTGACTGGGGAACATTTAAAATTCAGTGCAAAGTGTCTTGAAAATGTTCAAGTGTCATGAATTATGCGTCAAGTGCAGTTTGTCTTAGTTTGCGTGGAATACAATCATTCCCTGTAAAAAAAAATGGTTTGTCCATGTATAATAAGGATCTACAGATATTGCATGCTCCGATGAAAGATGACGATTCGTTATAGTTGGGAGGAATACCACAAGCACTGATGCACAGCTATCCGTCACCCGTTTTCATTGTTCCAGATGATTAATTTGGCACGTATTCATGATAAATATGGGCTGAAGAAGTATTGGGAAGAGAAGATCAAAAGCCACGTTCAGAGGATGGGAAATGAAGACTCGAGAATGAAGAACAGCGCTTTATCCAAGTGTGTATCACAGAGAATCAGATCTCTTCTTTGATAATTGCTGCTACAGAATAACTTCATCCAATGTGTTGCTTTTCTTTCCATTTGTCACTTTTCAAGCTAATTTTTTTGGGTGGTAATAGCAAAGAAAGATTAGGTCGAATGAACTGAAATGAAAAGATAATATTGATAAACAACCTTGAGTCACAAAATCCAACTTCCTGGAATGAACCTTTTGGGAGGAAACTGAAAAACTCGTAATTGTTTTTTCTGACCTAGTTCAGGATCCATAAACAGTTTCTGGCTTTTGGAAATGAAAAGCATCACAATGAGAGTCCATCAAATCCAGACAGGCTTCTGTTGTTGTTTTTGCTGCCCTCTAGTGTTTCCTTCAGGAAGTTCATGTGGATTAGCACATACACTGGTACAAATCTCCAGGCTTTGGAGCTCATTAAAATCAAAGGCAGTGTGTTGCAGTAGAAACAGCTGTAGAGACGAGGACAGCTTTCTGAGTGTGTAATGAATACATTGTTCATACAGATGAACCGCAGCAGGCTTCATAGCAAATCCAAGGGTTTATTAATACTCAGATCCAAATCTGAGCAATGTTGGAGAAGCTACTTTGAACCGGGCTACATGTAAGTGAGAATTTACAGTAGTGTCAAAGTAGATTATTATAGAAGTGGCTAATAAAAATGTAACTCAAAAAATAAACTGTCTGCACACTTGAATCCTTGTCACAAATTTAATTACCAAGCTTTCGGTCAAACGACCATCCTCAGGGCATACAGACAATAAATGTAGCAATCAACTTAACTGTGTTCAAACACATCAGGACAATCAACAGTGATTACCACACCTGTGAAGGCCAGGTAGGAGAGTTGTAGTCCAATGGTGGGAGTTGTAGTTTTTCTTTATCTTTAACCTACCCAACATACTGAGTTATCTAGGTAATTTATACCTTTAGTGAAAATCCGCACTACAAAAAAACAGACATAATTACAAATATACAAAAATACATACATGCTGCATAAGTACATGGAGACTGCAAGAACATCAGTAAAACCTTCATAGACTGCAGTATTCAAGACTTATAAAAACAGTATAAAGGCTTTTACAAATGGTACAGTTGTGACTATAGCATGACACTCATGTCGAAGTCCACATTTAAACCTTTGGGATGTAAGGCATCCAAAGTATGAATCCAGTACAGTTCCCTTTGACATAGCACTTTATCAATGTTGCCACCTCTAGGTAATTTAATCTGCTCAATTCCCTGGAAACGGAGAGAAGAGACTGAATGAGCACACTCTGTAAAGTGACAGGCCACAGGGTAGTTAGGGGTCGGCACGTCTAATAGAGCTTTTATGCTCACTAATCCTCTGTTTTAAACAACGTGTGGTCTTACCCACATACACCATGTCACAAGGACATCTTAAAATGTAGATAGTTAAGATAGCTAAGAATGTTATCTACATTTTAAGATGTCCTTGTGACATGGTGTATGTGGGTAAGACCACACGTTGTTTAAAACAGAGGATTAGTGAGCATAAAAGCTCTATTAGACGTGCCGACCCTAACTACCCTGTGGCCTGTCACTTTACAGAGTGTGCTCATTCAGTCTCTTCTCTCCGTTTCCAGGGAATTGAGCAGATTAAATTACCTAGAGGTGGCAACATTGATAAAGTGCTATGTCAAAGGGGAACTGTACTGGATTCATACTTTGGATGCCTTACATCCCAAAGGTTTAAATGTGGACTTCGACATGAGTGTCATGCTATAGTTACAACTGTACCATTTGTAAAAGCCTTTATACTGTTTTTATAAGTCTTGAATACTGCAGTCTATGAAGGTTTTACTGATGTTCTTGCAGTCTCCATGTACTTATGCAGCATGTATGTATTTTTGTATATTTGTAATTATGTCTGTTTTTTTTGTAGTGCGGATTTTCACTAAAGGTATAAATTACCTAGATAACTCAGTATGTTGGGTAGGGTTAAAGATAAAGAAAAACTACAACTCCCACCATTGGACTACAACTCTCCTACCTGGCCTTCACAGGTGTGGTAATCACTGTTGATTGTCCTGATGTGTTTGAACACAGTTAAGTTGATTGCTACATTTATTGTCTGTATGCCCTGAGGATGGTCGTTTGACCGAAAGCTTGGTAATTAAATTTGTGACAAGGATTCAAGTGTGCAGACAGTTTATTTTTTGAGATTTTCAGTCTTGTTTGTCTGGCACCTTGGTGATCGTGAGTGCGGTGTAACTCCTTCTAATTAATAAAAATGTAACTAAAATGGTTGTGTTATTATGCAGCCTATTTAAAAATATTAAATTCTATTCTGCAATATTGCTTTATAAAATTTTGTTTATTTCTATGAAAAATTTCAAAAGATTAACCAGGTAATTTTAATCACTGACATAACTTCCAGTTATTTAGTTATAAATTATATTAAATGAATACATTATAAAATATGAATATAAAAATATGCATAAAATTAAACACTTCACATTAGACATATATATATATATATATATATATATATATAATTCAAAAGTTTTTTTTTTCTCAGCATGGATGCATTAAAATGTTAAGCACACACACACAAAAAAAATAGTATTTAGCATTGATAATAATAAGAACCATGTATTATTAATTGTGCATCAATAATAACTGATCATAAATAAGCAGCAAATCAGAATATAAGAATGATTTCTGAAGGATCATGTGACACTAAAGACTGGAGTAATGATGCTGAAAATTCAGCTTTGATCACAGAAATAAATTGCTTTTTACAATATATTCACATAGAAAACAGTAAATCACAATATTTTACAATTTTACAGTTTTTTTTCTGTATTTTCAATCAAATAAAGAAAGCCTCGGTGAGCAGAAGAGACTTGTTTCAAAAACCTTAAAAAAATATTTAATTTTATTCCAAACTTTTGAATAGTCATTTAGATTTCAAATTAATTAGCAAATGTTTAACTGTTCATAAAAATGAAACATATTTGCTGAGATGAGACTCTCCAAAACCACTTGTATCATCATTAAGAAGAGTTTTGTGTATGTAGGACCTTTTTAACCTGTGGCATCAAATGACTGTGTTACAGTAAAGTCTATGTGTGCATACAGCAATAAATCCTCAATGTTTTCTTTCAGGTTACGTGAGGAGTGGGTCCAGAGGCTTCAGTTTCGGAACCATGATGTCATAAATCTTTTGCACCACATGGGTCAAACACGTGTAGGTTCTCAGTATTTTAGACTTAGCAAGCTCAATAATAAAAATATGAATAAACTACTCACACTATTTATACTACAAAAGACGTGCGGAATTAATACTGCTCACACTGATCCAGAATCAGGTCACTTTTATAGCATTTTATAGTATAGAAAGTTTTATAAGAGAACATTTTCACGTTAATTTTATTTGCATTTGCATTTATGATAATGCATTTGGCATGCAAACCTGTAAGTCTGTCAATTTGACAAGTTTCTTCTGGGGAAAAAAAGGAAAAAGGGGAACTTCTTGTTACAAACTTTCTTAGCAGTTGCTGGTTTTAGTAATTGCTGGTAAGTGTGTGTGTTGCTACTGATGTAATGTTCATATACATTTACAGCAAAGTATTTGGAATCTTAAAATCTGTCATCTGTCATTTAATTTAACAAGTGTCTCCTGGTCACTTTCCTGTCAAGATGAAAAGGAGGAAGTTGTTTTGTTGCAGCAGTCAGTTTTCTTAGTAATTTCTTAGTAATTATTACTGAAATATTACAAGCTTTTTCTAGGCTGATAGTAACCAAAAAAGTTAATCAGGCATCAGTGTTACATCATTGTGATGTTAAGTTTGACGATAGTTCACAAATCACCAATCACTGAAAATTCATCAACACAGGAATGATGAATAAGAGTTAGTTGACTTGTTGACTTAGAGTTGCTAAATTTCGAAAAGGAATAATTAGAACAATATTATTAGAATAGTAATACAAATCAATCAGAAAACTATAAATGAGGTGATATCTTCACTACACTGAGTGTGTGTGTTGTGGCTGTGTGGATCGTGACGCTTGTGTTCCCTCCTCAGAGAAAACTCTTTCAAAAACACGTCTTAGAGAAGGTTTAACATTGCTCTTAAAATCCTGCCCCATGAAAACATACAGAACGGGGTTCAGACAGCTGTTGAAATATGCCAAAGAGACGGACAACGGCTCCACTGCCACAGCCACCAAGGGACTTGATTTCTCTCCATACATTATTATCAAATCTACTATGTGATATGGAAGCCAGCACAGGTAAAAGGCCACGATTACAGCCAACATGATGCGAAAAGCTCGTCCAGAGTGAAAATGACTCCTGCCTAACTTGCGTGCGATAAATCCGTAGCATGTTGTGATGCATATGAGAGGAACCAAAAAGCCAAACACAAATCTGATGATGCTTAACCTTCCATACAATTTAAAATTGTCTTCATTACGTTGATAATGCAGGCAGTATGTTTTGTTATTTTCTGTGTAAGTCTCTCTTAACATCATAAAAGGCAGACTAAGAACTGAATCCAGAATCCAAGCTGTTGCACAGGACAGTCGTGCGATGAACAAGCTGCGATGATTCTGAGCCCAAACCGGTGTCATCACCTGAACAAACCGATCCAGACTAATCAAGTTCAAGGTGAAAACGCTGGCAAACATGGTGATGAGCATAATGAAGGAAAAAATCTTGCACATTAAGGATCCGTACGGCCAGTGTTCAACAAAAGTGCTCTCGGTCACATAGTAAAGAGTGGAAAGGCAGCACAAGAGGTCAGCAATCGCTAGATTGAGAAACCCTACTGTATTAACAGTCCTCTTCATCTTCAATCCAGCAACATACAAGACAAATGCATTTCCAGGAACGCCGAGGATCAAGGTCAGGTAGTAGAAGACCAGAGAAATCTCTGTCATAGAATTCCTCAGCTTTACATTAAAACAATTCTGACAAACATTTTTGTAGACATGGTCAGAAACATAATCAGTATATGTCTGGTTCATTTTGCTTGAGTTGCTGCTGTCCATAGTGCTCTGTTTATCCTGTAAATATAATATATTATCAGTGTCAAACATTTATTCATTCAATTAGTAGATTCTTTTATCCAAAGTGACTTATGAACAATGTTCCCTCTAAGCTGCGCAGTCACGACAGAAGAAATAATGTGACAGGTGCAAAAATGAATTGGGAAAGCCATTTGACTGAATTCTATAAAATGTAAAATAATTGCAAACCACTATAGAGTTGGTGTTGCTATAGAGTTAGAACCGGTGAATGCGGTTTACAGGTTTCATAGAAAGACAAGATGTGCGCCAAATCAGTCGCTGTAGAAATCGAATTCATTCATGGTTGCAGACGAAATAGCTCAACACAAGAGCCAACGCAAACACAATGACATGTGAAATAAAACGTCATCATGTTTTAAAGAAGAGTGGCTTGATTAAGTGCTGGAAATAGCAGGTGATGGGCACAGAACAGTAACAAAACTCTTACACATTTACAGGTGTAGCAGTGTGCAAGCTCTACTATACTTTTGTTTTAAATATTTATTAAATATATTTATATACTTATAAATTATAAGACTAATAAATAGTTGATCTCAAAAAGGGAATTCTGCTTCATTTTTTTCATATTAGCTATATATTATATTATATTATATTATATTATATTATATTATATTATATTATATTATATAACATTACATTATATTATTATAAAGAATTTAACTGTTCTGTGTGAGGTTTCTTTTTAATTATTTTTAATAGAATTTCTTGGTGGCACAGCACTGTAAAAAGTGTTTTCTCAAGTGACCTAAAATGAGAGAACTCTTAAAAAAGTCAATCAAATTTAAAAACACACTGAATTTAAAAGTTACACACTTTGTGTGTGCACTATATATAAAGGTATAAAGAATGTTTTTGCTCAGGTTGCTGAAATTTCTGACCAATAGAGAAAAGTATTGCTTGGCAAGAAAAAAATAAAAAAATAAAAATAGAAGGAACATTGCTTAAATGTGTGGAAAATAAGCAATTTGACAAAGGCAACTATTCAATATTTTTAAACAATGAAAATAGTTTTTAAATAAACATTAATTAAGACATTTAATTTAAATCATTAACTAAGCAGTCACTTGTATGTCAGTGATCATATGTTTATATGTTTTAAATCACACTTGAGTTTTACAGATCAAATATTTATGCCTTACAAACTTGTACTCACCTCACCAGCTGCTCTGTACTAACTAGTGATAACTTGCCAGTGCTTACTACTTTAAGGAATTATCACAAGAAATGGAAGAAAGTTCTACTGATTGGATGAAAGGACTACAAAGACTATCAACTAGTTGCTTATAAGCAGGCATATAAGCTGTTTAGTACTTATAAAGCAAATATTCTGCATGACCATATTCTACATCCCTAATCCTATCCAATAACTAAACTTAACTACCTTACTAACTATTATTAATAAGAAACAAATTAGGAGTTTATTGAGGCAAAAGTCGTAGTAACCATTTGTTAATAGCGAGAATTGGACCTTAAAATAAAGTGTGACCAAACTTTCTACTGTAAATATTATTGGATAAATGAGCTGTGTATAAGCAGGTAAAGCTGTATATGTATAACAACAAATTAAATTAGACAAATTAAAGCCTTACAAACTAAGGAGGGATTAATGGGGTCAGATGCAAAATTCACTTTTACATGTTGTTTGAACTGAAATGTGTCTTGGCAGTGTGTGTACACAGCGACCATATAATGATAAAGATCTACAGTTGTTTATTTATTTATTTATATTTGATCCCCATAAATAATAACCCCTGTCTCATATCAAACCATTCTCAGTTTCTTGGCTGTGTGATGTCACACAGACCCAGGCCCCTCCCACGATTGTTGATTGACACTAGCATTTTACCTTAGACCCGCCCTGAGTGAGCTGTGAACAGTCCGCCATTGTTTTGATGCTGGAGCAGGGAAGAATATCTCCTAAGCAATTGAGGTGTTTTGTTGATGTAATAATGAACATAGCAGTCATCATTTACTCCCGACATCTGAGCCACTGAAGACGCAGTGGATTACGATTTTGTTTTTGAAGGGAATCTATCTAAATGCATCTATGTTCACGCGAATCATTCGTGATCCAGCTTCACCTACAGAAGAAGTGAGCATAAGGTTTTTTTTTTATGAATCTTTGCATTGCAGAGAAACACATCCATCTAATTAGATTAAAGATTGAAGAAGATTTTTAGCCTGAAACCGTGTTCCTTGGTGATTAATAAAATGCATGTCAGCGGCTACTGGTATCCTGAAGGCATATTAAGGTCTTATGAAGCAAAACGGTCTGTCTGTGCAAGAAACTGAATATTATATAGAACATTATGTTACAAATGTAATCCTATTTTAAAGTGTTAGCATTTTATATCCAAACAGTCATGCTTAAACATGGTCAGGCACTAAAATCCTGGTCATCTTTAAATATCTACACAGTTCAAGCGGCGGTCTAAATTAGTTTATTTAATTTCCAATCAGGCAAAAGTGCACTTTAAAAATGAAAAAGAGGCAAAGATGAGTTTGAAGTTCAATTTCTAAAATTTCACATCACAAGCAACTTCGCTGCATAACGAATGCATAAGAGACCAACTGGACACAAACTAATGCAAATTGATGGTAACCATCATGACATTAAACATTTGGGTCAGACTTGAGTGTACTTTCATTACATTGTTTTAAGGTTGAGGTGCCACTACTAATGTTAGCGTCCTCTCAGCCTGTCCTTTACTAATGCAGCATCTAGTTAACAAACTAATTACTTTATAATGATAGAAAACATTCACTGTAGTGTACTGTATACAGACCATTTCATTGGCTGCTTCTGAAATCGCATACTCCTAAATAAGTGTTTTTTAAAATAAATAATTATTTCACGACCACTAAAAGATTATGTTTTATGTAGTATGAATGTGTGTTGTATGGATGTAATCTGGACATACTACATTTGCCATGTTGTCACTGTGACATATACAGTATTATATTGCAATAGGTAGCACTTCAGTGTTAAAGTTGAATCAAGACTAGTTAGCGCATAATTTACAGTTGAAATGGTATTTTCGATTTTATGTATTTTGTTATGGTTACACTTGAATTGGTTACAAAATAGATGATGGATGGTAAAACATAGTTAATTGTACCCAGCATATATGTAAAATGTTACTTGAGAGAGAAAGAGAGGGAGAGAGAGAGGGCAGAGCCCCAATGAAGAGAGACTGCCAGCCAAGAAAAGAGAAAGAGCAAAAATTTTAAAATCTTCTTTTATCCTTTCCTTGACCATGTGACTAAAACCCAGTCTGAGACATTCAAACTGACCAATCAGCAGGTTACAGCTTCACCCAGGGTCTAAAGGTGTGACAATTTGGCTCCTAACCCTAAGGTTGTGGGTTCGAGTCTTGGGCCAGCAATACCACGACTGAGATGCTCTTGAGCAAGGCACCGAACCCCCAGCTGCTCCCCGGGCGCTGCAGCATAAATGGCTGCCCACTGCTCCGGGTGTGTGTTCACAGTGTGTGTGTGTGTTCACTGCTGTGTGTGTGCACTTTGGATGGGTTAAATGCAGAGCAAGAATTCTGAGTATGGGTCACTATACTTGGCTGTATGTCATGTCACTTTTACTTTCAATTTTTTTTTTTCCCCTTTCATATGGCATGTATACACAGGCCTTGATCACTATCAGCACATCTGTCCCTTCAGTAATGCCAAATGGCCCTTTTGTTACGGAAGATAGGTTTGGTACAGAAAAGCAGAAGTCTTTGATCATTTTCAATCCTACAAAAAAAAATATATATAAAGAGGTACATTTTGGCAAAAAAGTTTCTTAGTAACTGCCAGTAAATGTGTGTTTCTAAAGATAATACTGATGTAGCTGAACCAATTAGTTAGCAGAGAAAGCAGTAGCGCAGAAGTGTTTGCTTAATACTTTGATTCTATATCTGTTGTTTATTGTTGCAACATAGGCTCATTGGAAATACATGCCTCTACATCAGTGGTTTTCAAGTTTTTTAAGAGCAACTCTTTTTCTTTTTTCTTTTTAAGTTGACGCAACCCATACATACATGCATACACACACACACACATACAATATATATATATACATATCTGTAGTGGTGTGAAGCAGGGCAGTTCCGATGGAGCAATGTTTTTGACATTTTATTTTGTCCGGTCCATTGTTATGATTTTCACTCTGTCAGTCATTGCGATTTTGAGAGAATCCCCCATTTATGTGCTGCATGTGAAAGAAAATAAACACGCACATGATTCGACTATCAGTCGACTATTAGCAAGACTTGACAATTCTGATTTGACTATGTAATTCCTTAGTCGGGGACACCCCTAATGCTATTACAGGAACAGCTCCTATAAAACTTAGTAACTACCACCCTCCTGGTCAACTAAGCACCTTCTTAGAGGAGGTTGGATGGGCTGCTGTCCTCATTCTCCAAGGATGGCAGTCCACATCCACATCCAAAATTCATCTTGTAAAAAATTATAGTCTGCCTTGACCCAGCTTCCACTCCGCAATATATTTGATCATGCTTATTTCCCAAAATGGTAGAATGGGACAGGTGTGGGATACTGAGAACCACATCACACAAAGGGGTGTCAGAACTTAATTAACATACAGACTACAGCTGTTACAACAGGAGCAACTTCAATTAAATGAAGGGTGGTAAAATGAATATGTATAAAAGGTTTGAACTTGTTCTGGGTTCATTCTGACTCCATTGAACCCAAGGTACTACATGTACTTTGTCACTGCTATGCTGCAATAAACATCTTCATCAAGATCTTCAACGTCTTCTTCATTATTTATTACATTGGCGAGCCACCCAGCACGGGGATTTCCAAAAAGCAGGAAAAGGTGAGAAAAGGGGTTTCTTTCTTTTTGCTGGTGTTGTCAGGGAACCCCCTTGTTTTAAAATAAAAAATCTAGAAAAGAAATTGTAAGGTTAGAAGAGAATCTGGTTTATTCAGTATTAGCAGGAGGAGTTCTTAAGCCTATTCTGTACAATTCTGTTTAAAATTCTAACAGAACTGAATTAACCTGACTTGGTATGGTGTGGTAATAACTAGCTGTTATTAAGGCTCTCATTAAAAAAACACAACTTGACCCCAAAGAACTAGTTAATTATAGACCGATCTCGAATCTCACTTTTCTGTCCAAGATACTAGAAGAAGGTAGTATCCTCACAATTATATTCCTTCTTAGAGAAAAATGGCATCTGTGAGGGTTTCCAGTCAGGATTTAGACCGCATCATAGTACTGAGACTGCTCTCCTTAGAGTTACAAATGACCTGCTCTTATCATCTGATCGTGGTTGTATCTCTCTATTAGTGCTATTGGATCTTAGTGCTGCGTTTGACACTATTGACCACACTATTCTTTTGCATAGGCTAGAACACTTTGTTGGCATTAATGGAAGTGCATTAGCATGGTTTAAATCATAATTATATGACCGCCATCAATTCGTAGCAGTGAATGAAGAGGTATCATATCATTCACAAGTGCAGTATGGAGTACCTCAAGGCTCAGTACTAGGGCCGTTACTCTTCACATTTTACATGTTACCCTTGGGAAATATCATCAGGAAACACGGTGTTAGCTTTCACTGTTATGCTGGTGATACTCAGCTCTATATTTCTTCGCGGCCCGGCGAAACATACCAATTTGAAAAACTAACGGAATGCATAGTCGATATAAAAAAATGGATGACGAGTAATTTCTTACTGCTAAATATTGAAAAAACAGAGGTGTAAATTATAGGACCTAAAAGCTCTGCATGTAATGACCTAGAACCCTGTCTAAGATTTGATGGCTGCTCTGTCAATTCTTCGTCATCAGTTAGGAACGTAGGTGTGCTATTTGATAGCAACCTTTCCTTAGAAAGCCACGTTTCTAGCATTTGTAAAACTGTATTTTTCCATCTCAAAAATATATCTAAATTACGGCTATGCTCTCAATGTCAAATGCAGAAATGTTAATCCATGCGTTTATGACCTCAAGGTTAGACTATTGTAATGCTCTATTGGGTGGTTGGTTCTGCACGCTTAATAAACAAACTCCAGTTTGTCCAAAATGCAGCAGCTAGAGTTCTTACTAGAACCAGGAAGTATGATCATATTAGCCCGGTCCTGTCAACACTGCACTGGCTCCCTATCAAACATTGTATAGATTTTAAAATCTTGCTTATTACTTATAAAGCCCTGAATGGTTTAGCACCTCAGTATTTGAACGAGCTCTTGTTACATTATAGTCCTCCAAGTCTGCTGCGTTCTCAAAACTCTGGCAATTTGATAATACCTAGAATATCAAAGTCAACTGCGGGCGGCAGATCCTTCTCCTATTTAGCGCCCAAACTCTGGAATAACCTACCTAACATTGTTCGGGAGGCAGACACACTCTTGCAGTTTAAATCTAGATTAAAGACCCATCTCTTTAACCTGGCTTACACAACATACTAATACACTTCTAATATACAAATCCGTTAAAGGATTTTTAGGCTGCATTAATTAGGTGAACCGGGAACACTTCCCATAACACCTGATGTACTTGCTACATCATTAGAAGAATGGCATCTACGCTCTTATTAGTCTGTTTCTCTCTTATTCCGAGGTCACCTTAGCCACCAGATCCAGTCTGTTTTCAAGTCAGAGGGTCACTGCAGTCACCCGGATCCAGTATGTATCCAGCCCAGATGGTGGATCAGCACCTAGAAAGGACCTCTACAGCCCTGAAAGACAGCGGAGACCAGGACAACTAGAGCCCCAGAGACAGATCCCCTGTAAAGACCTTGTCTCAGACGACCACCGGGACAAGACCATAGGAAACAGATGATTCTTCTGCACAATCTGACTTTGCTGCAGCCTGGAATTGAACTGCTGGTTTCGTCTGGTCAGAGGAGAACTGGCCCCCCGACTGAGCCTGGTTTCCATTCTGTCACAGATGGAGTTTTGGTTCCTTGCCGCTGTCGCCTCTGGCTTGCTTAGTTGGGGACACTTCATTTACAGCGATATTGTTGACTTGCTTGCAAATTATTGCACAGATACTATTTAAACTGAACTGCATGATGACATCACTGAATTCAATGATGAACTGCCTTTAACTGTTATTTTGCATTATTGACACACTGTTTTCCTAATTAATGTTTTTCAGTTGTTATGACGCAATCTTTTTTGTTTAAAGTGTTATATAAATAAAGGTGACTTGATGTGATGAATAATGAGAGGATGCAAGATGCAAGTAAACCAGTTTAATATAATGAGGGTCAGAGTAACGACACAGGCCGGGGACAAACACTCAGGTGGTGGTGGTGTAGCAGGGACGAGATGGCGATCCGGTGGTGGTGCGGTGAAGAGCGTGAAGAGAACCCCAGGAACCGTTGAACATCCAGACGACACGAGGAACTGACGAAATCCAGATGACACGAAGAACTGACGAAATCCAACGGAGAACGGGGTTTGACGAGACACAAGAACAGGACGCACACCAGGGAACAACCACAACGATCTGACAACATGAGAGGGAATTTACTGACATAAAGGGAGGTGAAATCACCGACAGCTGGTGACACTAATCAACACAATGAGTAACCACACCCACACAATTACACTCACACAGACACCTCAGTGTGAGACAGCCGATTCATGAACCGTGACAGTACCCCTCCCCCTAGGAATGCCTCCTGGCGTTCCCCGACAACCTTACCTGTCGATTGTAATCATCGATAAGGGAGTGATCCAGAATGTCCCTAGCAGGAACCCAACTTCTCTCCTCCGGATCGTAACCCTCCCAGTCCACCAAGTACTGAAATCCACGTCCCCTCCGTCTCGAGTCCAGAATGCGGTTTACCAAATATGTGGGTTCCCCATCTACGAGTCGTGGCGGGGGGGGGACCGGGGCATGCGGATTACTGGGAGAATAAAACACGGGCTTGATTTTAGACACATGGAAGGCGGGGTGAATTCTCCTGTACGCTGGAGGAAGTTTGAGTCGGACTGCCACCGGACTAATAATCTTGGTGACAGGAAACAGGCCAATGAATTTGGGAGCTAACTTGTTAGACACGGAGCTGGAGGAATATTCTTAGTAGAAAGCCACAGTTTTTGACCCACAACCTAAACGGGAGTTTTTGACCGGTGGCGATCGGCCTTGGCCTTCATGCGCCCCCCTGCTTGGAGTAGAGTCTCACAGGCTCTAGTCCAAGTACGGTGGCACCTCTGGACGAATGCGTGAGCGGAGGGGACCGCGACTTCGGATTCCAGACTAGGAAAAAATTGGTGGCTGGTAACCTAAACTACACTTAAATGGCGAGAGGCCCGTGGATGACACTGGCAACGAATTGTGGGCGTACTCCACCATAGAGAGCTGTTGGCTCCAGGAGCACGGATTCTTGGCAACCAGACATCGCAACATTCTCTCAAGGTCCTGATTGGCTCGCTCAGACTGACCATTGCTCTGGGGATGATAGCCCGAGGACAGACTGACCGTGGCCCCCAGTAATTTACAAAATTCTTGCCAAAATTTGGATACGAATTGGGAACCCCTGTCAGAGACCACGTCCATTGGGAGGCCATGTAACCGAAAGACATGATCTATGACTGTGACAGCTGTCTCCTTGGCTGAAGGTAATTTGGGCAAGGGGATGAAATGTGCCGCCTTCGAGAACTGGTCCACTACGGTTAAAACAACCATCATGCCATTAGAGGACGGGAGGGCGGTGACAAAATCTAGAGCGATATGGGACCAGGGTCTCGAAGGGACAGGCAGCGGTCGAAGTAACCCGTCTAGGGGTCGGTTAGATGTCTTACCAGTGGCACAGACTGAACAAGCCAAAACAAAATCGTGAATGTCGCGAGCCATAAGTGGCCACCAGAATCATTGCTTAACTAGAAAACCAGTGCGAGTCACTCCTGGATGACAAGCCATGTTGGAACAATGACCCCATCGAATAACGTCGGACCGTAACCCCTCCGGCACAAACGACTCGGTGGGCAACCAGGCGGAGGTGTTACCCCTTCTAAGGCTGTCTTGACCTTCGATTCGATCTCCCATACCAGAGTGGAGATGACAACTTTCTCAGGTAAAATACACTCGGGAGTGACCGGGCATTTGGATGGATCAAAAATACGAGATAAAGAGTCGGGTTTGATGTTCTTAGACCCAGGGCGGTACGAGAGAGCAAAATCAAAACGTCCGAAAAAAAAAAGAGTCCACCGAGCCTGCCTGGAGTTGAGTCTTTTAGCTGATCTGATGTATTCAAGATTCTTATGGTCGGTCCAAACGATAAAAGGTACCCCAGACCCTTCTAACCAATGACGCCACTCCTCCAACGCTAACTTAACTGCCAACAACTCTGTTACCAATGTCATAATTACGTTTGGCAGGCGATAATCGATGAGAAAAGAACGCGCAGGGATGCATCTTATCGTCTGAGGAAGCGCGTTGTGAAAGCACTGCTCCTACTCCCACCTCCGACGCGTCGACCTCCACCACGAACTGATGTGTGGGATCAGGGGTGACAAGAATGGGAGCCGAAATGAAGCGACTCTTGAGGTTGGTGAACACTGCCTCGGCAGTGTTCGACCACCTGAACGTCGTTCGGGGGGAGGTCAAGGCAGTCAGAGGTGCGACTAGTTGGCTGAAGTTGCGAATGAAACGCCGGTAAAAATTGGCGAACCCCAGAAACCGCTGTAGGGCCTTACGGGAATCTGGACTTGGCCAATCTACCACAGCCTTAACCTTGTCAGGGTCCATGCGCACTCCCTCAGAAGAGATGATGTACCCTAGGAAGGGGACAGACTGTGCATGAAATGAGCATTTCTCCGCCTTGACAAAAAGCCCATTCTCTAAGAGTCTCTGCAGCACTCGCCTGATGTGTTGAACATGTTCCTGGAGAGACGAAGAGAAAATCAATATGTCATCCAGGTAAACATATATGAATTGATCTACCATGTCTCTCAACACGTCATTCACGAGTGCCTGGAAAACAGCTGGGCTGTTGGAAAGCCCGAAGGCCAAATATTCAAAGTGCCCCCTGGGGGTATTAAAAACGGTTTTCCATTCATCCCCCTTCCTGATGCGAACCAAATGATATGCATTGCGTAAGTCCAGTTTCGTGAATCATCAACGGCAAAGGATAAGAATTCTTTACCGTGATATTGTTCAGCTCTCGGTAGTCAATGCAAGGCCGCAGAGAACCATCCTTCTTTCCAACGAAAAAGAACCCCGCCCCCGCAGGAGAAGAGGAAGGTTGGATGAACCCAGAGGCCAGAGAATCAGAAATATATTTCTCCATGGCCTCCCTCTCAGGAACAGAGAGAGTAAAGTTTGCCTTTAGGCAGAGTCTTACCTGGCAGTAGATCTATAGCACAGTCATAGGAACGATGCGGAGGAAGAGAAGCAGCACGGGACTTACTGAACACTTCCTTCAGGTCAAGGTACTCTGCGGGCACGTTAGACAAATCCGCTGCCTTACTCTGAAACACAGAACCAGACACAGAGGGACAGGCAGACACTAAACAAGATTCATGACAGTGGTTACTCCATGTGGAAATTGTGTTAGTGCACCAGTCGACCCGGGGGTTGTGTTCAAAGAGCCACGGGTGTCCCAAAACCACTGGTGCAAGTGGTGAGTCCATGAGGAGAAATGAGAGGGTTTCGGTGTGATTGCCAGAAGTGATGAGGGTGATACGCTCGGTGGAATGAGTGATCCGGGGAAGTTCTTGTCCATTGAGTGCGTTGACGGTGATCTGGTGCGAGAGGGGAGTGATGGGGATCTGCAGTTGAACAGCCAAACTAAAATCCATGAAATTACCCTCCGCTCCCGAATCCAGTAGTGCATTGGTGCAGTGTGTCGACGTCTGCCATCTTAGTCTTACCGGGAGGAGGGTCGATGATGGTGATGAGGGCTTCTCGGCGGAGATCCCACCCGATAGTAGCCTCATACTTACTACCGGGCCTGCTCTTTTACCGGACAGGAGTGGATGAAGTGGCCCGTCCGGCCGCAGTATAGGCAAAGTCCCTGGGATCTCCGCCTCTCCCTCCTCCCGGGAAAGCCGAGCTTTCCCCACCTGCATCGGCTCATGATCGAATGCGGGGCTGACCGCGCTCGCACCATCGGCCTGGTGGTTCTCTGGGCTGGGCTGTGGACGGCTGGGACGCGTCAGCCGGGTTACGCGATTAAGACGCACGTCCACTCTCAGGGCAAGTTCTATCAGTCCGTTCAGTGTCTCTGGTAACTCCATGGCGTATATCTCCTTATAAACGCGGTCAGCCAGCCCATGCAGGAACATATCCCACTGCGCTTCCTCGTTCCAACGGCACTCTGCGGCTAGGGTGCGGAACCGAATGGAGAAGTCCGCCACCGAGCCTTCTCCCTGTCGCAGTTCGGCGAGTAATCTGGCCGCCTCCTTACCCGCCACTGCCCGATCGAAAACTCTCCTCATTTCTTCGGAGAGTGCCTGGAACGAGGTGCAGCAGTTGTGTCCGTTCTCCCACACCGACGTTCCCCAAAGCGCTGCTCTTCCTGACAGCAGGGTGAGTACAAACGCTACCTTGGCCTGTTCGCTCTGAAAAGTACGTGGTTGTAGAGCAAAATGCATGGAACATCTCGTGAGGAATGCTCTACAAAATTCAGGCTCACCGGAATATCCTTCTGGTGTGGGTAGGCGTGGCTCTGGTCCTACCGCTGCTGCCGGCGCTGGTGGTGGGGGAACGGGCGGCGTGGAGAGCGCAGTGGGAGTTCGTAGAAGCCTGTTGGGTGAGCTCGGACACCTGCTTCACGAGTGCTTGTCCCGCTCGACCTGTGCCTGAGATGTTTTTCTTCCTGCTAGTCCATACGTGAGATACTGTGAGCGATGAAATCCTGGAGTTGAGAAGTGCTTGCTGCATCCATGTTTGGTCAGATCGTTCTGTGATGAATAATGAGAGGATGCAAGATGCAAGTAAACCAGTTTAATATAATGAGGGTCAGAGTAACGACACAGGCCGGGGACAAACACTCAGGTGGTGGTGGTGAAGCAGGGACGAGATGGCGATCCGGTGGTGGTGCGGTGAAGAGCGTGAAGAGAACCCCAGGAACCGTTGAACATCCAGACGACACAAGGAACTGACGAAACCCAGACGACACGAAGAACTGACGAAATCCAACGGAGAACGGGGTTTGACGAGACACAAGAACAGGACGCACACCAGGGAACAACCACAACGATCTGACAACATGAGAGGGAATTTACTGACATATAAAGGGAGGTGAAATCAACGACAGCTGGTGACACTAATCAACACAATGAGTAACCACACCCACACAATTACACTCACACAGACACCTCAGTGTGAGACAGCCGATTCATGAACCGTGACACTTGACTTGTATTGGAATCATTGTTTCTAAAGTAACTGAAACTTGGTTTTGGTCTGTTATAATTCTGTTAGGATTCTAAAGTAATTGAATCTGAATTGAAACTTACAACTTAAAAAAGAGGGAAAAGTTGCTAATGCACTTCAAGCTCTTTTTGCCTCATACAAGGTAACTAAGAAAAGATTAGAAGAAATAAAAACAGAAAACAAGCTGCTAAATTTAGCGGCTATGTCATATCATTGAGAAATTATGAGGCTGAAGAGATCATTTTGAAGGAACAGATAGTGAAATTGAGAAAAGGAATTTCAAAGTCCGAAACAGAGAGGGAAACATTTACATGTTTGTATGAAGGGACAGCTAGACAATTGGTACATGCCCAAGCCAATTCTGAATATGACGAAAATAACTGCAAGGAAGCCTTTAGTCAACGACATAATTTTTCAGATGATTCTGTGAGGTTCCCAATAGCACCAGTGCGAACAAGACAGACTGGAAATGAGAGAGTTCTTGATCAAAGAAATGACGATGGCCAAGCTGTTAGACAACTGTCTTTTATGGACTTTCAAAGTCTTGTTACAGCAGTGGGTACTTTTGACCCTGATAACATGGATACTGTAGAGTTCGTGTCAAAACTGGAAAAGGTAGTGGGTGTTTATAGTGTGTCAGACAAAGATGATTGTAGACTTCTTATGATCTGCATTCCTCGCTCATTAACTAGTGCTGTCTCACCAGAAGTTTGTGACAAAAAAGCAGAAAAAGGTGCAAGGAGAGATTCTCTACTTAAACTTGCTGGAACTTATCGAGTGCAGTGTTAGTTCAGTCAGGCCACGGAGGCATAGGCTGCGACCAGCTGATGTGGTCAGCTGTCAAATCGCTCCAATCACTACCATTCTCCTTTTAGACATGGGACATATGTGACCCGTCACGGAAACCAGTGACACAAGTCGGCAGCACAACTTTCGAGCAAAATGAGAAAGAAGCGTTTTTTTTTAAATTGGTGATTTTCGTTTTTTTGCAGAATCTGTTAGTTGAGATCACGAAGAAGCCTCTCCGTGTTTGAGATAGCAGTATTGGTATATTTAAAAGCGTACATTTTGAGGTTGAAATCGGCTTGTTTTTCGGAGATTCTAGCACGCAGTAGGGGCGTGTCATTGTCTGTGTGTATTTCCATACTGGATAAGCCGGCTTTTGTTTCTTTTGTTATTGCCCCCGCCCTCCAAGGGAAGCGTGGCTAATTACTATGCAGCGCTCTGGCTGCCGAAAATGTTTTGAAGTACTTCTTCGACATGCCGGATGCTTATAAACAAGCGCTCACTGATTCTGAAGACGATCTGAGCGACGATGAAAGCGGCATAATAAGACTGAATAATATCCCTAATCTACAACTGAGCGAAGATAAAGACGAGGAAGAATGTATCGGACTGGCGTCAGACGAGTTGTACCGTAAGATATCAGAAGCTATATCGATAGTAACATTTGATGGGGATAAAGACAGAGAAATGAGGAAAATCCGTAACTTTGACTGTAAATGCTACATGAGGAGAAAAGAGAACTCTCTGCATGGGAGACAGTCCTGTAGCCAGAAGCTTTCTCCAGACATTATGTACAACATACGGCTGGATTCTTTAGCTGCAGAAAAAGAGTGGCAGGACATGTGAATTATTGGACATTTAGAGGCAAACAGACGCACAGTGCAAACTTCGGAGATGGTAACATCCACAAAGAAGACCCCGACAAAGAGAAAGTGTGCCTGAACTACTTATTTCATTGGAGGCAACGAGATCTGCAAGAATACTTTTCTGTTTCTTATGGGGTGAGTTTCCATAAACATCAAAGTTTGTCGTTTTGTGTTAAAAATTAAAAAATGATGGCCAGATTTTAAAGGAGTGTCTTGCAACGTTATCTACAATGCACAAGTTCAAATAGAGTTTTGACAAAAAAGGTTTTATAAAAAGGATAAAACTCACATATTTCAGCCTCTAAATCATTTTTATAAAAGTAAAAAAAGATAAATTACTGACATTTTTACAATTCACATTATCCTTTATTATTAATAGTATGCGGTCCGATTTTTCCCGTTGCGTCTGTCGTTGTTATGCAACCATGCAGCTTTACAGGGGGTATGGCTTATCTGAATGAGATGTAAATGAGCCCTATTGTCACTCCCAGCAGGTGAGAACAGGTGAGAACTGCACAATCTTAGAGGCCATTTTCTCCCTTTTGAGCTTTTTTGAGTGCCTACCTTCAAATGGCCATAACTTCTCCAAATATGATCAGATTTCCATGTGTTACACATCGTTGAAAAGCTTGGAGACTACACAGAATATGTGAATAACTCAAAATGCCCCAGAACTGACTTGTGTCCCTACTTTCCGTGATTGGTCACATATATACGTGGCACCACTGCTTGGTAAGCATGCTCAAACGGCTTGCAACCCTCCCTCCCTCCCCATTATAAGCATAAGCATATTACCGTGCACCTTCTGGTTGTCGTCTTCTTTGTTTCAGATCACTAAGGCTTTCAAGTCCTGGTTGGCATGGACCTCACTGCTGAGAGACACTCATCCTCATAACCAAGCTACAGGATAGACGCCCCACTGCCACATCTACACGATTACCACTGTTTCTCTTTTAAAGACATTATTAAGTGTCTTAAGTGTCATGTATTTCCAAGCTGATGGTTCCGGGGGGTTAATGTTTAAGCTCTTGTATGTTCAATTAATTTGTGAGCAAGAACCCCCATAAGGAACCATACCGCCAAAGATAAATTGTGTTCAATAAACTCAAGTAACTTGCCAAAGTGGTCCTGTCTGAAATTTGGTTAACTTGAGAAAGATAACTGAGGTGACAATGGAAATTGGAGAGCATCCTCTAGCATTTGCATCCAGGTTGTGGGAAATGTTCAGCTGTTACAGTGGTTTGCAAATGCAACTAAACAAAACCTCATGTTTAAGTCTGCATTAATTGCACAGAGTAGTTCACATATGCGAGAAACCATTGCTATGCATGTAGATGTAAATACACATACGAGCAAATCATTTCCAAAATGACACAGCATTTCAATGCAAGAAGTCAAATGAAAGCTTCAGAATCCAGACATCCAGTTGCTACCTTTGGCAGGAGAAAATGATTATCTAATGGTTTCCATCAAAGACCAAAGAAATTAGAAAGAGTAAATTCAGAAGGTGTTACTCTCTGTTATGCATGTGAAAAAGCTGGTCGCATTACTAGACATTGTCAAGACAATGAGAGAATGAGAAGCTGTGTCTGTCATGCATGTGGAAAGGATGGACACATAGCAAGTTATTGTTTGAAGAAAGGTAGAAAAGATCAGGAAGTTGTTAGTTTTGCTTGTGGAAGGATGGGACATAAGGCGAGACAGTGGCTACAATTACATGCACACTTTTTGGTTCAATCAGACTGAATTCATTACGATTGATGAATCTGATTGTAGTGTTTACATGAATGCTAAATAAAGTGATTGGGTTGATGTGCGCATTTATATGTCACAAGCTTCAAATGGAATAGATTTTGTTTTGACATGCGCACACTGCTCAAATAGTGAAAGTGACATATAGATAATATCGAGTTTCTTTCTGTTTGCACATAATAACCACTCTCCTATACGGTTTCTGTATTTGTTTTTAACAGAAGAATTAATATTTACCCGTTTATGGATAAATATACATATAAACTGATGTGCTGTGCTGCTCATATTTATCACGCAAAAAAAAGCCCCTCCCCGCGCCCAAAACGGGTTGCCTGTGGATGAGTATCCAAAACAAGGTTGTCCTGATCCACTTCACAGTTTCCGAGTGAAAGGAGAGTTTTATAATGACAGGACACGCATTTATACTACACTTTATTCAAAAGGAAGAGCCGCTCTTCCATGCGTCATTACGTTATTTCTGCATCATTGCACATGTGCAGTTCTTTCAGTTTCGTGGTTCAATCCCATCGAGTGTTTACATGCATGCTCGATCGTATTAGAAGAGGAATAAACCACCCCCTTCAATCCGATCGAAATTTCATTCCAACTGAGCTCAATCGGATCGATTAAGGTGTTTATATGACCGTTTTCAATCCGATTGAGCCGTCAATCCGATTACAAACTGATTATTTAGGTGCATGTAAATGTAGCCAGTGTCACTTCTCACACAAAATAAAGATGGGCTACCGTGATTTGCTTAAGAAGATAGGCAGTTTAGAAACCCAATTGGCATTGTTGAAAGGAAATAAGGAAGAAGCCATTCACACCTTGCCAGACACAGCACTGCATGAACAACATGACTGTAGCTCAGTCACAAGCAGATGCTGATGTGAATTGGAGGAATTGTCTCATGATAGTATCATATTTTAGGAAAATATGTTTACTATCAAAAGGGGGGTGATTATTTATCATTTCTGAGGAATGTGTTCATGGCATTAATATTTGAATATCATTTATGAGAAATTCTTTAATTGCATTCTGTGATTAAATTTCTATAGCTTTGATGTTTTGAATGTGAAAAGATTTTTGTGGGGGAAAGGGGGTCAGCCTCTTCTTTTTGATCTCGTTTGAAGTATAAGCTTTGAGATGTTTGTTTGAAATGTGTACCCTCCTGGAGAAAGATGATCCAGTCATCTGAAGGACAAGAAGTCCAGCAGGGCCAGTGAAGCCAGGGGACTTCCATAAGAGAAAGGTCTTCTTAAAGAACAGAGTGATCATCAGAACAAGAAATCAAGAGATTTACAGACCTACAAGATCCAGAACTCCAAGCCTAAAAGATCTAGAAAACCTGAGACCCACGATGGCATGGGTGAACCTGATAGAACTTCACAAACTGCAACAACAGCTAGAAGGACTTTTCCAAATTGAAATGAATGGATAATGGAAAAGAGAAACAAAGAGACCAAACCAATTTCAGAGACTGTGGACATCAGTCTTATCACCAAGATGAAAAAAAAGAAATGAGAAATGCACAAAGACAGACTCCCCGCACATGACACCAGAAAGAGACAAACATATGCATGCTCGAATGCAGAACATTGTCTACTGAATGCACACATGAGGACAAAGGATGTCAACACTGAGAGAAGGGACACAATGCAAGTGTAGCAGGGTGAAGTGTTACCTGTGTTGATTATTGGCCAGTGTCATGTGAAAACGTTGAGCCTATCAGCAGTCTGCTGTCACGATATAAAAAGAGGAAGTTTTTGTCACTTGGGATGCGTTGTCACCCGTACCGCCCCTTTACGGAAGTTGGCACTTATTAATGGGAGAGTATCTGGAGTGCCGCCTCTGCGTTCTGCTGCTGTGTAGGCTGCCCCTGGCTTTGAGCTCGTCAATGAACAAACTACTGCATGTTATCGTTAGCGACTGTGCATAGTACCGTGTTATGAACATCTTCCGATTGAGTGACAGGATCAAGGGTTTCACCTTTATATTATGAGACAAGATGCGCGACTGTTGATGTAACGCACTGTTGCCTTGCCTGGGCTGATTCCGGTCGTGTTTTTGTTGGAGTGAACTTTCTTTTTTTTTTTTTTTTTTTTTTTTTTGTAGCGAGCCTGGACGATTCCTCGCCGAAGAGTGAAAGTAAAAGCGTGGCTGTTTCTCGTTTGCCCTGTGAGTGTGCGGGCGATCGTGGCCTCGCTTATTTTTGTGAACTGACTGTGTACTTTTTTTGTTCTCTTTATTTTACTTTTATTTCTGTCCTAAGGAAGGTGTATAGAGGAGGGGTTAGCCGCTGTTTAACGGGGTTCACGTTGAGTGTTGTGCTTATTGTGTGACCTTACTTCACCAGAGTGTGTGTGTGTGTGTGTGTGTGTGTGTGTGTGTGAATTGAGGGTCACAGCAGGCCATCTCCCTCCCTTAAGCTTTCTTGTGTATTTGTATTATGTTGTATTCATTTTTTTTTTATTGAAGTGTTGTAAAGTGTTTATTTTTCTTTTCTTTTGTTGACACGTGAATATTTAGCCCTTGATGGTAATGTATTGATGATTTTAAATTTTGTATTGAATAAAGCTGCTTCATCTTTTGTACTCCCAGGCCTATGTCTCTCTGCTCACCCATTTTTCGGTAACGAACCTGTGCGCCCCCCTGTCTTGGGGCTGGTAGTTCCCGGTATATATACCGGGTGGCGTAGTTGAACGTTATATAATTGTTGTTGCTTTATACAGTTCCTTCCAGTACCTGACGCCACTGGCCACACAAGTGACAAAATGAAAACACAAACACACGCACACACACACACTGTGTTGCCTGTTGATTGATGTTTTTGCTCCTTTGGCTATTGGCTATGTTTGTACTGTCATAATGTTTAGTACATTTAGAAAATCCCTTATGCTGTTATGGTTCTCAAGTGCTCCTCCTCCTTTGCAGTGATGTCATTAGAAGAACCATTTTTGGTTCACAAAAGAACCTTTCAGTGAACAGTTCCTAAAAGAACCATTTTGAAGAACATTTTTTAAAATCTCTGAAAATTTGTTTTTGACTATAAAGAAAATTTTCTGCATTTGAAAGGTTTCATGGATGTTTAAAGCTCTTCATTGAACCATTGATGCCAATAAAAAAAACTTTATTTTTAAGAGTGTACAGTATGTCATGAGGAAAAAGAGGAAGTTGTTTTGGTAGAAAATTACATCTGTCAGTTTTGTCAGCAAATGTGCATGTGTCTAAAGATGTAACATTATTTTTTCGCTTTTAAACCATATCTGAATGTGATATGAATCTGAATTATTTTTTTATTTATTTTTTTATTTTAAAGAGGTTTAGAATGCTTTGGCTACTTGACCCAGAGAAAACTGTTGTTAGCAACTATTTGCACTGATAATGAACAATCTTTACTCAAAATTAATTGAATGTTTAATGAACATTCAAATAAACATACATTTAAACGTTATTATTTTTGCACTTTATATACAAAACACAAGTTTATTAATACACACTTTGCTTGTAATGATAAGTCCATATAACACAAAAGTGAGAAAAAAAAACATAACAGAAAAAATATAAAATGATGGAAGCACTGTAATATGATACAATAAAATATGTTTTAGGCTGATGATACACGGGGTAACTTTTTGTATAATTTTTCTGGCCAACTTTTTTAAAGCACTGTTCCTTGGGCACTTTCGCATTGAGAATGGGTAACATTTCTATCTGGATATTTTAGACAATTCGTGAGCCCTGTGTCACACCTGGTTGCCTATTCATGCAACATTGTCCAAAATTGTGTCATCAGCCTTAGTTTTATTCACAAATGCAAGCTTAAAATTATTTATATTCATTTTTTATTTTTCTTCATGAATTCGGTGTAGAAACCACAAGCCATTATTAGTGAAATATTACAAGCTTTATCTAAGCTGACAGCAAACAAAAGAAGACACTATAGCACAGTATTCTATTATGCTGGTTTTAAACTTTGGCAAAAGTTCATCACGAATCACTGAAAATATATAAACAATACAGGAAAAAAAAAACATGAATCATGAATAAAAGTTAGATGACTTGCTAAATTTGACTTGATGACTTTTGAAAAGAAATAATTAAATTGTTTTAGAATAGTAACACAAATCAATCAGAAAACTGAATAAATTAGTTGATATTTTTCACTACAGTGAATGCATTTGCTGTGAATGGGTGGTCTGTGATATTGGTGTTCCCTCCTCAGAGAAAACTCTTTCAAAAACACGTCTTAGAGAAAGTTTAACATTGCTCTTAAAATCCTGCCCCATGAAAACATACAGAACGGGGTTCAGACAGCTGTTGAAATACGCCAAAGAGACGGACAACGGATAAACTGCCCAAGCCACAGCCACAAGGGAACTGGATTTCTTTCCGTACATGATTATCAAACGCACTATGTGATACGGCAGCCAGCACAGAAAAAAGGCCACGATTACAGCCAACATGATGCGAAACGCTCGTCCAGAGTGAAAATGACTCCTGCCTAACTTGCGTCCGATGAATCCGTAGCATGTTATGATGCATATGAGAGGAACCAAAAAGCCAAACACAAATCTGATGATGATAAACCTTCCATACAATTCAGACTGTTCTTCATTACGTTGATAAGACAGGCAGCGTGTTTTATTATATTTTGTGTAAGTCTCTCTTAACATCATAAAAGGCAGACTAAGAATTGAAGCTAGAATCCAAGCTGTTGCACAGGACAGTCGTGCGATGAACAAGCTGCGATGATTCTGAGCCCAAACCGGTGTCATCACCTGAACAAACCGATCCAGACTAATCAAGTTCAAAGTGAAAACGCTGGCAAACATGGTGATGAGCATAATGAAGTGGAAAATCTTGCACATTAAGGATCCGTACGGCCATTGATTAAAAGCGCTCTTGGTAATGTAGTAAAGAGTGGAAAGGCAGCACAAGAGGTCAGCAGTCGCTAGATTGAGAAACCCTACTGTATTAACAGTCCTCTTCATCTTCAATCCAGCAACATACATGACAAATGCATTTCCAGGAACGCCGAGGATCAAGGTCAGGTAGAAGAAGACCTGAGAACTCACTCTCATCGGAGTTTTCAAAATAACATAATAATTCTCCATTGCTGTGATTGAGTGGAAGTGTCCGGTTTAACCTGCTAATATCACATATTGTCAATGTAAAATCATGAATCATATTTAAAGTGTTGTGTCAGAAAAGAAACATTTAGAAATGAATATATGATCAGCAAAGCTGAATCATGATAACAAATATGCAAACAAATAAATGCTATTTTATCATTACTTTAAAGTACATAAAATGTTTAAAAATCATATAAATAGCTCTACATAAGTAATCATGACTCACGGTGTGATGATTCGATTCACAGTTATCCTGGCAAATGACTTCTTCTCTTATGTTCAAGACTTTATACCACTTCTTCAAATTTATCACGTCATCAGGCTTTACCAACATTTCAAACATGGCTGAGCTGTGAAACATCATGAGCAACTCTGTAAAGCTAGTTAATGTGAGGTCTTCAGTCACTTTTGACCGGAGAATTTTACCTTTTGAATTTTTAAAAATCGTAGCTTCACCAAAATGGTACGAAACTTTGTGACTTTTTATGGCACTTGGTATGAGAACACACACACAAAAAAATAAAATAAATAATAATAATAATAATAATAATAAAAATAATTCAGGGCATGATTCGAAAAAGCTAAGTGGTCATAAAAAAAAAAAAAATAGTCACACTCATGGTCTTCGGTCAAAAATGACAGACCATAGGAAATTAATGGGAAAATGGGGAAAAAAAATCTAAAATACAGAAAATTTTTGTTTGTACAATCTACAAATCCCCCACAATGCAGACAAAAATTGCACAGCAATGAAGGGGTGAATCTCTAAAACATTTAGAGTGCAAAATCAACACACGTGCAGACACACACTTGTACACACACACCTATGAACTGGTGAGACTGTAACACTGCAAATATGTAAAATAAAAGGAAGGGGTTACACTCTAAAACATCAAGAGTGTAAAACGGATACATCCACTCACACACTTACTTACACACACTCACAGACACACACATACAGAATTATACATACTACGTTAATTTCTGAGGCGAGGTAGGTAAGCCTGTTTATGCTTGAAGAAAAATTTAATAAATTACTTAATTATAATAATAAAAACATTAGATTAGTTTACTTATGAGCATCCTACAGTTAAAATGTAAGTAAAGTATGAATACAGAGTAGGTTAAGATTAGTAAAGAAACAATAAAGAAAAAAAGTTTAAATCTCCATTCTATTTATCCTTCAATATGAACATTAACTTTATGGTGTTTGAAGTGAAAACAGCGAATTAACGCAGCATCCATATTCCCCTTCTTGGGCTCACGTGTTGCAAAAGACATTGTAATGCATTTTTGTCTCCAATATTTTAGTATAACTGTGCATTGTTCCACAAATAATCTCTGGCTGTTTAAGTGAGCAGCAATCAGTAACGCGCGTTTATATAAATTGTGACGAGCGACATAGGAGGAATCAGCGTCGCCCTGGCAACCAACGACATACACCTGCACGTCCTCACCGCCGGCTGATCGGCCACCGCTGCAGCTCATTAGATCACTGCTCTTAAGCAGCAGATGCTGAGCAGAAGGGGAGAGATGGATCTCAAGCCGAATGCACGCAGGACTAACCCTTTCTCTCATTTCCCTCCAGAAAGCAGCGAGTGACCGACAGCCCACCCCCTTTGGAGCACGTTTGGACACCCACTTTCACTTGGACGGAGCACTGAAGAGCACCGTGAGCACCAGCCTCCACGCACAGGTTTGCCATCCTGCACCTGTCACCTTTTGTAAATAAAATCCACCCTCCGGGGCCTTTTGTTGTGCACTAAGCCAAAACTTGTCGAGTGATTCTTCCCCACGCCACAGTGGTGGAGAATGTGGGCAGATTGGTGAAGAATCACCGGCAAGTTCACCGCCCCAGCCCTTAATTCTTCCTTTTTTTTTTTTTCCTCTTTTTTTTTCTCTTCCATGTTTGCACGCCCCAGCCCCGTGGAAGGAGGCACGCTCGGCCCCACGATGGAAGAGGTTCTACAGTGCCTAGAACACCTCGCCACTCGCCAGGGCCGGACGGAGGAGGAACTTGCCGCCGTCCGTAACGCCGCCGCCCAGCGCTTTCCGCTACCTGATCCCCGCGCCCAAGCCACCCGCCTGTTACCGAAAATGACCGCGGATGACGATGTGGAAGCCTTCCTACAGGTCTTCGAGAATACCGCTCAGCGCGAGGCGTGGCCCGAGGACGAGTGGGCACGTGCGCTGGCACCCCTCCTCTCCAGAGAAGCCCAACGGGCTTACTTTTCCCTTCCCTTTGCGGCCGCCGAAGACTATAACGAGGTCAAGCGAGAGATCCTAGCGAGGCTCGGCCTCTCACCCGTCTGCACGGCCCAACAGTTCCAGGAATGGGAATTCAAGGCCCAGGTGCCAGCCCGTGCCCAGGCAGCCGAGCTCAGTCGCATCGCTCAACACTGGCTGCTGGAAGGAAGCCACACTGCAGCACAGGTAGCGGAGCGAGTGGTGGTCGATCGCCTCCTCCGCGCTTTACCCCGCAACCATCGGCAAGCGGTTGGAATGAGGAACCCTGCCAACATCCAGGAACTCGTGGAGGTGATCGAGCTGGCGGATGCCGTTCA
The DNA here is from genome assembly GCF_018340385.1 of Cyprinus carpio. NCBI lineage: Eukaryota > Metazoa > Chordata > Actinopteri > Cypriniformes > Cyprinidae > Cyprinus > Cyprinus carpio. The sequence goes on along the minus strand of NW_024879288.1, from coordinate 121,903 downwards.
TCACCGCGAGGCCGGGGACCGAGCGCCGCCATTTCCCCGGAGGGTGGTCCAGGCGCGACGCCCGCTCGAAGGCGCACCCAGACCGGTCAGCAGGCCGACGGTTCCCCCACCGCGGGATGAACTCATGCCCAGCGCTGAACCACCATCACCCCCGCGAGCGTGGCTGGCAGGCTGCATCGTCCACCAGCACGTACCGTCGGGAGCACCCGAAACAGAGGTGACGGTGGAAGGGAAACGTTTCCGGGCCCTGCTAGACTCAGGCAGTGCGGTCACCCTCATCCAGCCGCGGTTGTGCCCCCCTCGAAGCGGCCAGAAAAGCTTCCTCCCGATTACCTGTGTACATGGAGACACTCGCCAAGTACCGTCTCAAAGAATCACCATTTCATCACCCCAAGGCGCCTGGCCGGTGGAGGTTGGCCTGGTGGAGGATCTGCCGGTGGCCGTACTGCTGGGGAGGGATTGGCCCGGCTTCGACAGACTGCTCACTGCCGCTACTCAGCCTGCCAGCCTCGAGGGGAACCGTTGAAGACGGAGACGGCCTCGGGCACCCCGCCGCCGGCCGGCGTTGCTCGCCTCCGACAGTGGGAGAGAAGGTGAGTTCCCCTCCCAGCCTACTAACTTATTTTATGATGTGTACCAACAGGCGGCTGGAGGGGGCTCATTTGCCAGGGAACAGCGGGAGGACGACCGACTCAAGCACTGTTGGGCACAGGTGCGAGTCGTGGCTGGAAAGGACGTCCTTCCCCGGCCTCACCCTCTCCCACATTTTGTCGTGGAAAACGGCCTGCTGTACTGTGTCGCCCAGCGAAGGGGGGAGGAGAAAAAGTTGCTAGTCGTGCCGCGAGCCAAGACCGAGACCATCCTGGAGCTGGGCCATTCCCACCCTATGGCAGGTCACCTCGCGGCAGCCAACTCCACCCAACGCATCCGCGACCGCTTCCACTGGGCAGGCCTGGAGGCCGAAGTAAAGCGGTTCTGCCAAGCCTGCCCAACCTGCCAGGCCACGTCGCCCAGGACCCCTCCCCCAGCCCGCTCATCCCGCTGCCTATCATCGAGGTGCCCTTTGAGCGGATTGGAATGGACATAGTAGGGCCGTTGCCGAAGTCTGCCCGTGGGCTTGAGCACATCCTGGTCATCGTTGACTACGCCACCCGGTACCCAGAAGCAGTCCCCCTGCGGAAGGCCACCGCGAAGTCCATCGCCCAGGAGCTGTTTCTGCTGGCCAGCCGAGTCGGCCTCCCCTCGGACATCCTGACTGACCGGGGGACCCTGTTCATGTCCCGGCTAATGGCGGACCTCTGCAGGCTGCTGCGGGTGAAGCAGTTGAGGATCACAGTCTATCACCCTCAGACGGATGGGCTCGTGGAGAGATTTAACCAAACCCTTAAGCAAATGCTCAGACACGTGGCAGCGGAGGACAAGCGGGATTGGGACCTCGTGATCCCCTACGTGCTCTTTGGGATCCGCGAAGTTCCTCAGGCCTCAACTGGCTTCACCCCTTCGAGCTCCTGTTCGGCCGTCAACCACGGGGGCTCTTGGACGTGGCCCGGGAAGCGTGGAAGCAGCAGTCTGCCCCTCATCGCACCATCTATTGAGGAAGAGGTCCAACAAATGCTGAAGTTGGGGGTAATAGAACCATCCCGGAGTCCGTGGTCCAGCCCCATTGTGATGGTCCCAAAGCCAGATGGCACCCTCTGCTTTTGTAACGACTTCCGTCGCCTGAACGAAGTCTCCGAATTCGACGGGTACCCCATGCCTTGGGTCGACGAACTGCTGGACCGCCTAGGAAGGGCCCGGTACATCAGTACCCTGGACCTTACCAAGGGCTATTGGCAGGTACCGCTCTCCGAGGCCGCCAAGCCGAAGACTGCCTTCTCAACCCCCAGGGGCCATTGGCAGTACCGGACCCTTCTCTTCGGCCTACACGGGGCCCCCGCGACGTTCCAGTGAATGATGGACATCCTCCTGCGGCCCAACCAGGCATACGCGGCTGCCTACCTGGATGACGTCGTGATCCACTAAGAGGCATGGGAAGAACATCTGGATCGTCTGCGGAGGGTGCTCTCGGAGCTCCGGCGGGCTGGACTCACCGCCAACCCCCGAAAATGACACCTAGCCCTCTCTGAGGCCAAGTACCTGGGCTTCCAAGTCGGCCGAGGTCTCATCTGGCCACAGGAGAAAAAGGTAGAGGCCATCCACTCCGCCCCGAGGCCCCGGACAAAGACCCAGGTACGAGCCTTCTTGGGGTTGGCGGGTTATTACCGATGTTTTATCCCCAACTTCTCCAGGAAGGGGCAGCCGGAGAAAGTATCCTGGACACCATAGGCGGAAGAGGTCTTCGGCCAGGTCAAGACAGCGCTCACGTCCGCTCCTGTCCTTCGCACTCCGGACTTCAGCTGCCCCTTCCTGTTGCAGACGGATGCCTCCGACACAGGACTGGGAGCAGTCCTATCCCAAATCCAGGAAGGCGAGGAGCATCCGGTCATTTACATCAGCAGGAAGCTGTCCCCGGCCGAGAGGAACTACGCTGTGGTGGAGAAGGAGGCCCTGGCCATCAAGTGGGCAGTCCTGGAGCTGCGGTACTACCTCCTGGGACGCAAGTTTACCCTGGTAACCGACCATGCGCCCCTACAGTGGATGGCCCGCGCCAAGGACACCAATGCCAGGGTGACTCATTGGTTCTTAGCGCTCCAGGACTTCCACTTTGAAGTGCGCCATCGGGCCGGGGCCGCCAACGCAAATGCAGATGGCCTCTCACGAATCTGGACAGCTTATGCAGGTCTGTCGGGGGTCATTCCCCACCCTCCCCTAACTTCACCCCTACTTTCTCCGTTTGTTCACAAGACCAGAACGACGCTTGGGGGGGGGGGGATGTGACGAGCGACATAGGAGGAATCAGCGTCGCACTGGCAACCAACGACATACACCTGCAAGTCCTCACCACTGATCGGCCACCGCTGCAGCTCATTAGATCACTGCTCTTAAGCAGCAGATGCTGAGCAGAAGGGGAGAGACGGATCTCGAGCCGAATGCATGCAGGACTAACCCTTTCTCTCATTTCCCTCCAGAAAGCAGCGGGTGACAGACAGCCCACCCCCTTTGGAGCACGTTTGGACACCCACTTTCACTTGGACGGAGCACTGAAGAGCACCGTGAGCACCAGCCTCCACACACCGGCTTGCCATCCTGCACCTGTCACCTTTTGTAAATAAAATCCACCCTCCGGGGCCTTTTGTTGTGCACTAAGCCAAAACTTGTCGAGTGATTCTTCCCCACGCCACAATATATATATATGTATATATATATGTGTGTGTGTGTGTGGACCTTGAACGCACAGCTTCAGATGGTCCGAGGAATTTAAATATATTGCTGTTACTCTCGTCTGCAAAGTAAAAGGCAGCAGAGATAAATCATCAGATAATAAAGCAGGAAGCGTTTTGCTGAACTGCCAGCATATGACTATGAACTAATAAGAATTCGCTCATTAAATGAAACACGTGTTTGGCGTGCACTTCATCTGCAATAGTAGAAGCATTAACTTACAATTAATTTGCTGCAATTTCACTTCAATGTAACGTTAAGATTAGCGGGGTGACAAATGGAGCTTCTGACGAGCAGCTCTGTGAATTTTTTTTAACATTAACAACGTCATAATTTGCATTTTTCTTGACCAACAGTTTGTCATGTTCATCAAGGCGTGAAGAAATTAGTAAAACTGCACAGCGATAGTACATTCCAAGACTTTCTAACCGAAGGTAAGCTAAGAATCTTGTGCTACTGCCTAGAAATGCATTTAGTTATATAGGAACTATGCTTGAGGTATAGGGATTGTGTATGTTAATACTTTACAATAAGGTTTCATTTGTTAACATAAATGTGCGAACTAACAATGACTAGCTTTAGTATTAGTTAATAAAAGTATAACTTTGTTCATTTTAGTTCATAGTGCAGTCATGTTAACAGATACAACTTTTCATTTTTATAATGTATAAGGAAATGTTGAGATGAACAATAACTAAGATTATTAAATGCTGTAGAAGTATTGTGCATTCTTAGTCCATGTTAACTAATGAAACCCTGTTGTAAAGCACCAGATTTCAGCTTGTTAATATTGTCAGTCACATGACAGGAATTCATGGGTAAGACTTCAGTGCACAGATGCAAGATATACACACAGCTGTGTCAATTGGTGTAGAAAACAAGGTTAAGTTTAGCATTATTTTTTTACATTGAAGGAGGATCCCCACCCGCCATTATTTCTCCCTGTCCTATCCTGAGAGACCCATTTTCAACAAAGGGCTATGTAAGAATCTTTTGTGTTGATGTACTTGTAACACAATCTAATCTAGTTGGACATGAAGTTTTGTGCTCCTTTTTTGTGGCATAATTACTAAGTTTGATTCATTTGCACATTCATGATGTCTTAGTCCTAAAAACAACAACACTATCCATTTGGTGGTAAAGGATGAAAAAGTAACCTTAGAAATCTTGTAATATGTTTTGTCATTAGATAAATCAGGACTTTGCTCTGCTGTCCAATGCTGAAACATCCAACAAGCTTCTTGAGAGGTGGGAGACCGCATTCAAGCAAAAGATTTTCAATGATGCCCAGTCGCTTACTTCAACAGCAGAAATCTGGTGTCTTCTCAATGCAGCAGGTGGCCAAGGATCTGAAAATGGTTGGCATTATTTGTGAGGATGTCAAAATTTCATATTTGCTCTGGTTGCTTGTTGTTGTGAGCACTAAATGTTTGTTTTTGTTTTCCTAAATCGCCCACAACCCCCTAAACATCTACTCATTTAGATTGGGACAGTGATGTCATCTGTCCAGCTGCAGTTGCATCTCCTGCTCCAGGGAGGAAGAAGACCAAGATCAGTCCAACAGAGGCTGTTGACAGACTTGTGAATTTCCATAAGGTAAAACTAACAATACCGTTGCAAAGTCATTGTGAATGTTTAAATGCAGTGGTTTTAATCATGGTCCTTGGGATTCACCCCTCTGCACATTTTTGTAGACACTGGCATAATGTGTCTAAATGTTCCTTTTGGACTCTAACTGATTGCATGTGTTCACTTGCATTATATTGACCTACAGCTCTCGGATGTCCATGTACAACTCTGTGTTCTAATGAAGTCAGTCACATAGCTTGGTTTGGCTGAGCGTGTATCAGCAAATTTACAGTTTTTCTCAATTGCTAAAACACTAAACCCCAATCTCTAAACCAAATTCTCACTAGCTTAAACCAATTTGTCGAATAAAGCACTCTTTCTGCTAAACCTTAAACTTGTTCAGGCAGTTAGGCTCTATTTGCAAATCTCATGCACTCTTTTGCAAAACTCTAAACACATTCTCATTCACTTAAACACTTTTCACACTGTGATGCATTTGTGCTGCAAAATGCTAAACACAAGTGGCAAAAGTTAAACACAACTAAAGTACAGTTGTCATCGTTTACACACAAATATTCAAAATTGTTCCCACTTGTTTCCAATGATGTGATCAAACCAACTGTTCAAAATATGAGCCAGTTCAGAGTGCACAAATGGCACAGGTGACTGAATCATGATACGAACAATAGATGGAAACAATCTGAGAAGGAGAGGAGGAAGAGTACATGAAAGAAGTGGTGGATAAGGAGAGAAAGAGTAAGGTTTAGAGAGTGTTATCAAGGCTGGATCTGTCAGACCACAGGGTTTTTTTCTCTTTGCCAGCAAAAAAGACAACATTACTTGTGATGTGGACAAAGTCCTCAGGCCGGACTCAAGCACAAAGACATGATGCTGAGACAGAATGAATCTCTAATTGACACTGATTTTACATCTGCACAACTTACAGTATTTGAGTGTACTGTAACATGCTATTCACTTAGAGTTTTATTTGACCCTTTCTGGCCTTTGCAGTTGGACTGCAGTATTTTTGCAGTATCCAAGTGCTGAATATATATACAAACATTCAGTACTATTCAATATTCAGCACAATACTATTCTTGCGTTTTGAAATCATTGGCAAATGACTCTAATATTAAATGTATATTCTGAGGAAATAACAATGTTTTCTGACCTTTAGATGCATTCAAACCTGTTGTAGGGGATTCCAACACAATATTAGGACACTTTAAAATACCACATGAGCTGCTCTTTAAGAAAAATAAAAAATGAATATACATAATTTAAAGCTTGCATTTTTGAAAAAAACTAAGGCTGATGATAAACAGGGCAACTTTGTGCAATGTTGCCATAAATAGGCAACCAGGTGTGACACGGGGCTCACAACTGATCTAAAATATCCAGATAGAAATGTTACCCATTCTCAATGGGACGTGCCCAAGCAATATTGTTCAAAAAAAGTTACCCAGCAAAATTTCTCAAAAATTTGCCCTGTGTATCATCAGCCTAAAACATATTTTACTTTATTTTTTCATATTCCAGTGCTTCGGTCATTTTATAATTTTGCTGTTATGTTTTTTATTTTTTTTTTTTTGCTCACTTTTGTGTTATATGGACTTATAAATTAAAAGCAAAGTGTGTTATGTATAAAGTGTTTTGCATATGAAGTGCAAACATAATAATGTTTAAATGTATGTTCATTGGAATGTTCATTAAACTTTCAATTAATTTTGAGTGAAGATTATTAGTGCAAATAGTTGCTAACAACAGTTTTCTCTGGGTGAAGTAGCTAAAGCATAACGTTTTCAATTCTAAACATCTTTTTAAAAAACGTCACATTCATATATGCTTTAAAAGCAGAAAAATAATCAGTTAGATCTTTACACACATGCACAAAACTTCCTCTTTTTCCTCACGACATTCTGTACACTCTTAAAAATAAAGCTTTTTTTTTTAGCATCAATGGTTTTATGAAGAACCTTAAACATCAATGGAACGTTTCAAATGCAGAAAAGGTTCTTTATAGTCAAAAAAGGTTCTTGAGGATTTTAAAAATGTTCTTCAAAATGGTTATTTTAGGAACTGTTCACTGAAAGGTTCTTTTGGGAACAAAAAATGGTCTTCTATGGCCTCACTGCAAAAACACCCTTTTGGAGCCTTGAGCATACTCAAGCGATATACAGTTTATATTGTTGCCCAGCTCTAAACTGCTAAATGCTAAAAGTTCCTGTGTGCGTTGAGCTGAGAACTGCCTGCTGAATGTTCTAGTTTTGTCTGAAAAATGTGGCGAAGTCATCAGCTGTTAAAGAGGTGGTGGAGGGGGACAGAGGAGAGAATTGAATGTTTTGAAGAGATTACGTGTGTCTGAATCGATGTTGATCTTGTTGTGGAAGTATGAAGATTTGGCAGTATGGTCTTCAGCAGAGAAAGATGAAAGCAAAGACTGATACATACTCAGGTCTGACGGATCTTTTGATTTGCACCGTTTTCTCTCTGCTGCCCTGAGTTTAGACCGATGCTCACGAAGAACATCAGATAACCAGGGGTTAGAGGGGGCAGCTCGTGCTGGCCTAGAGGAGAGAGGACATATATCGTCTAGACAAGAAGTTAAAGTGGACCATAAAGTGTCAGTTGCTGCATTCATATCCAGGGAGTGTATGTTTTGCCTAAAAGTAACCGGAAGAGGGGTTGGTGGCACACGTGTAGCAAGATGTAAGTTAAAGGGGTCATATGATGTTGCTAAAAAGAATATTATTTTGTGTATTTGGTGTAATGAAATGTTTATGCAGTTTAAGTTAAAAAACAAAACAAAAAAAACATTATTTTCCACATACTGTACATTATTGTTTCTCCTCTATGCCCTGCCTTCTGAAACACGTAGTTTTTTTTACAAAGCTCATCGGTCTGAAAAACAAGGTGTGCTCTGATTGGCCAGCTATCCAGAGCGTTGTGATTGAACTGAATACCTCAAGCGTGTGATCGAAATGTTATGCCCCTTACTATACTTTGATGTGTGTCCCAGTCAGAACACCAGCGAGTCAAGACAAAAACAATAAAACCCATTACAAACGAGCCATTTGTTGCATCCAGTGGGGACATAATTATGGATTATAATGACCTATACTGTGTTTTTATGCGTTGCATTGCCCCATGTAAACATAAAATGTCTGCATTTGTGATCGGAGAAACGACAAACAAGCGCTACTCTACACCAGCGGTTTTCAATTCCAGTCCTCGCGCCCCCCAGCTCTGCATATTTTGCATGTCTCTCTTTTTGTTTTTTTATATACTTTAATTTTAAGGGTTTTTCAAAAATAAACACAAAACAGACAAACAACACTGTCTCGGACTACACAAGCAGAAAAAAAAAATATATATATATATATATATATATATATATATATATATACACATACATACATACATACATACATACATTAATAAAGTAACAAAAAAATTATAATGATAATGACAATAAATATTTAGTTTAGTAGCCAGAAGTACTGTAGTAAAAACCTGCAAAACAATCAGTCAAGGTGCTCAGAAAGATGTACAGCTTTAACCTGAGGAGCCACTAGGGGCTGGTTGAACGATTGACTTGTCCAAATGGCCCAGAAATGGACCCCAAACATCTGAAAATTTATCAATGGAATTAGTCATCAAGAATCTGAGTGTTTCCATTTGAATAACAGAGATCATGTCCATAATCCACAATCAAAAGGAAGGGGGTGAGGGTGACTTCCAGTTCTTAAGCACAAGTCACTTATGTGTCCAGACACTTATCCCACATATCGTCAGAGAGCTCGACTCCCAGGTCTTCCTCCCAGGCTGCTTTAAATCTCTCAGTAGAGGCTGCAACACAGCTTTCAAATAAACAAACAAATTTGGAAAAAAGATGCCTAGAATCAGGAGGATTTAGAAAAACATCAAAAAACACATGCTTTTCAGGGAGTTGTTCGAAATTACTAATTTTGGAGTTTACATAGTGCCTAATTTGTAGATAATGAAAGAAGTGTGCATGAGGCAAATCAAATTTCTCTCTTAACTGGCTAAAAGATGCAAACCTTCCCTCAACATAAAAGCCCTTCTCCTTCCAGGCAAAATAAGTTCTATCAGTCCAGGGGGGTAAAAAAGAATGATTATAACAAACTGGCGTATGAACAGAGGTCTCTGGTAGAGACAAGACTTTTCTCACCTGATTTAAAATTTTAACTGAATTCTTTAACACAAAGCTTAATTTATTCATCGCTGTGGGCCTATCCAACTTGGAGAACAACATGGCCGCTAAGGAAGTGCCAACAGCCAGGCTAATCTCCATTTGTACCCACAGTGGGACGTCAGGGGTCAGATTGGTCGGTGCCCCCTTCACCCAATAAATTAAAGCCCTAACATTGGCGGCCCAGTAATAATGCTTAAATACTGGCATACCCAGACCACTTACAGATTTTGATTTTTGTAGATGCATTTTAGAGATCCTGTGTGTCTTAAAGTTCCAAACATAAGAGAGGATTATAGAATCCAGTTCCCTAAAGAAAGCAGAGGTAAGAAAAACAGGGAGATTCTGACAAAGATATAGGAATCTGGGAAGACAAACCACTTTTACTGAATTTATACGCCCAATCATTGACAAAGGTCAAATCTTCCAACTCCCTATATTGTATTTGAGCTTTGAAAGAAACTCTACAAAATTCAACTTAAACAATAATTTTAAATCTTTGGGAATCGTCAAACCGAGAAACACAAAATGATCCCTGACTATTTTAAATGGAATATTCTCAAATAAAAAAAATAAAAAAACAGGTCTATAAGTATCAGAGAGAGGCATAAAGTTACTTTTTTGACAAATTGATTGTATACCCTGATAATTTCCCAAAAGAAGTAATTAAATCTAAGAGAATGGGAACTGATCTTGCAGAGTTCTGCAAATATAATATTACATCATCTGCATTCAGACTAATAAGAACTTTCTTGACTCCAACTTCAAGACCTGTGATACCTGTATGATGCCTTATACTTAAGGCAAGGGGCTCTATTGCAATGGTGAAAGGGGTGGGTGAAAGGGGACACCCCTGTTGCACTGAGCGGTGTAAAGGGAACTCAAGCGACCTGTCTGCATTAGTTAAAACTGAAACACTTTGGTCTGGCATTTAATATTTTGACCCATGATACAAATGTCTCGCCAAACCCAAACCTTTTCAGTGATCTAAACATGTAAGGCTTACTCAACATGATCAAAAGCTTTCTGCGAGTCCATGGACAGAATTGCTGCTCCATTAGCTTTTACCTGCTTAGCATATATTGTGTTGAGGAGGCAACGCACATTAAAAAAAAGATAATCTGCCAGGAATGAAGCCGGTCTGTTCAGGATGAATGATGGAGGGTAAGTGTTTGTTAAGCCGAATAGTCAAAGCTTTAGTAATTACTTTATCAAAGTTCTGAAGCGCAATTGGTCTATAGCTGGCTGGGTCTGTTTCATCTTTGCTTTTCTTTAAAATAAGAGATATATTGTCTTCATACAATGTATTAGGCAGAACGTTAACTTTTTTAGAATTTTTTATTATCTTAAGGAGGAGCAGGGCAAGAGTATCACAAAATCTTTAAAAAAATTCTGAGCTAAATCCATCTAGCCCTGCCATCTTCCCAGTTGGAAATTACTTAAAGGAAGCGACTATCTCCTCCAAAGTAAAATCAGAGTCCAGGTCGGACCTAGCAATGTCGCTAAGTTTAGGTATTTCAAGAGAGTCAAAAAAAAATTGTTAAATCAGAATGAGTGGCTGTACTTTTGGAAATATAGAGTAAAAATCTATAAAAATCTTTGAAATGGGCATTACATTTTTTTCTCGATTGCTTAAACAATATAAGCAGGCTTTTTGAGCTACAATTTCAAGACCATAACACCATTTTTCAGAAAGTACTATAAACTATAAACACTATTCCCCTGTTTTTAACACACGAGTCATATTTGGTGAACTCTTACTGCAAAACTCTACACACAAATCCCTACATTTCTCAGTGCTTACACCATGTGGTCATTTAGAAAGCACTAGCATTCAATATTCTTCACTCAAGTAAGCATATCTTGAGCTCAATTAGCACATAGAAACCCAAGTGGAAACACTTAGTGTCAAAATTTATCACACACCAATCAGAACCTTCAATAGATAGATAAAAGAGCCCCATTCAGTTCCTTCAGTTTTGGAACAATTGATCTAGAGAGATGTGATCGAAAAGGTCGAGGACACCAGAGAGGAGGAAGAGGATGAGCAAGAGCAGTAAGGAGTGGAGGAAGAGGTGAAGGAAGAGAAAGAGGAGGAGGACGAGGATGAGGGGCAAGGAGACAAGGAGTCTCAGATGAAATTTGTGCCACTAGTTGACCATGTCCTTGTCCATGGTATGACTATGAGGGAGGCTGGGCAATGAGTTCAGCCAAACTTAAGTTGCTTCACCGTCGCCTCGATGATACAGTTTTTCTCAATTGCTAAAACACTAAACCCCAATCTCTGAACCAAATTCTCACTAGCTTAAACCAATTTGTCGAATAAAGCACTCTTTCTGCTAAACTTTAAACACGTTCAGGCAGTTAGGCTCTATTTGCAAATCTCATGCACCGTTTTGCAAAACTCTAAACACATTCTCATTCACTTAAACACTTTTCACACTGTGATGCATTTGTGCTGCAAAAAGCTAAACACAAGCGGCAAAAAGTTAAACACAACTAAAGTACAGTTGTCATCGTTTTACACACAAATATTCAAAATTGTTCCCACTTGTTTCCAATGATGTGATCAAACCAACTGTTCAAAATATGAGCCAGTTCAGAGTGCACAAATGGCACAGGTGACTGAATCATGATACGAACAATAGATGGAAACAATCTGAGAAGGAGAGGAGGAAGAGTACATGAAAGAAGTGGTGGATAAGGAGAGAAAGAGTAAGGTTTAGAGAGTGTTATCAAGGCTGGATCTGTCAGACCACAGGGTTTTTTTTCTCTTTGCCAGAAAAAAAGACAACATTACTTGTGATGTGGACAAAGTCCTCAGGCCGGACTCAAGCACAAAGACATGATGCTGAAACAGAATGAAATCTCTAATTGACCCTGATTTTACAACTGCACAACTTACAGTATTTGAGTTTACTGTAACATGCTATGCACTTAGAGTTTTATTTGACCCTTTTTGGCCTTTGCAGTTGGACTGCAGTATTTTTTGCAGTAACCAAGTGCTGAATATAAATACAAACATTCAGTACTATTCAATATTCAGCACAATACTATTCTTGCAGTACATACAGTAGGCCTATACAATATATTCACCTTATAAATTACTTTTTTACAGAATTACAAAATTGATTACTCAATACTATATACTTTTTTTTTCTGTAATGTTCTGGATGTTGTGTTCTCCATTTTTCTCTGTAGTGTTCTGATGAATGCTCTGTAGTGTTTATTTTATTGACTCGTGTGTACGATCTGAGATCACTGTTTGATTTTGAGTGCAAGTGAAATGGTTTTGCAGTGATTGTTTGATTTTTGACGGAAGATTCAGAGGTTTCGTGAATTTATTTTGAATATTTGGATTTGTGTTTAAGGTTTTGAGAAAATGAGGGATAGTTTCAAGAAATGTGTTTTAGCAATTCAGAAAAACTGTAATAAAATAAAAAATTGTGGGGGGTGGTGAGGAAATTAATTTAATGACGTATTACTTTCACTGTTATACAAAGCGTGATATCAACTGGGTTTTTTTGGCACGTATTGGGTTAAGGTGTGTTATATAGGTGTTTTATTATGCATTTATCGTTTCACATTGTAATTAGTGGGGTTTTTTTTTTTCTGGTTTTATTAAATTTAATTTCTTTGTGCTTTTTTTTTCAGTCTTGCACCAGTATTGAAGGCCATCTCAGTGGGAGGGAGGGCCACCAGTCATTCCTGCTGGGATCAGAAATGATTGAGGGCAGGATCGACCACTTGAGTCGTTGTGGACAAGCGCCTCATCCCTTTGCGTTGGAACCAGCTCCATGAGTGCCTTTAAACTTTTTCAAGTTTACTATAAGTCTTGAAAGTGAAAGTGAAAGTGACGTGACATTCAGCCAAGTATGGTGACCCATACTCAGAATTCGTGCTCTGCATTTAACCCATCCGAAGTGCACACACACAGAGCAGTGAACACACACACACACACTGTGAACACACACCCGGGAGCAGTGGGCAGCCATTTTTATGCTGCGGCACCCGGGGAGCAGTTGGGGGTTCGATGCCTTGCTCAAGGGCACCTAAGTCATGGTATTGAAGGTGGAGAGAGAACTGTACATGCACTACCCCCACCCACAATTCCTGCCGGCCCGAGACTCGAACTCACAACCCTTCGATTGGGAGTCCAACTCTCTAACCATTAGGCCACGACTTCCCCAAGTCTTCAACCTGTCCTACGTGGAAGCCCTGGTGTCAAAAGTGTCAACAGCTTGAAGTTCTACAGTCCTTTTGATCTGCAGTGTTTATATGGGTGAGATGATGGTTAATATATTGTACCTTCTTTTGTGTTGGTGTAATTGTTACATCTGTGTTAAAAATAAAATTTCAAATTGATAGTCTTGACTTTTTTTTTTTTTTTGAACAATGCACAGTTATTTTTAGTCGAATACAGATTACACTTAATTTCCTTAATCAGGGTTTGTATGAACACTATATTAGTGTGGAAATAACAAGTCTCTTGGTGTTAAAATTATTGACACAACTAGTCAACTATTTCAACAATAACTTGGTGTAAATGAGGGGGAGGGAAAACACTAATGGTGTTAATGTTAAAAACACTTACAGTGTTGTTTTTACTCTATGCAAGTGTAAAAAAAAGTAACACTATTTAAAGTGTTAGTTTTTAACTCTATTTAGTGTGGAACTATATAAACCCCGAAAAAGTGTTAATTTTTCTCACTGTGAGTGTTACTTTAACACTTTCAAATTTGCTGTGTATACAGAATAAGCTAACGCTCTTTTGTCCAAATTTAAAGACAATTTGAATGTTTAATGATCATAAGACAGTAATTCTAACTTTAAACCTATACTTCTGTAATCTTCAGATATAATATCTTTTTAGAGATTATATGCTCTGCAGTCATGTGATATGGGCTTAAAAATATACATGATAAATCTATGTTTTAACAAAACTATTAAGTTACTGAATAAGAGCAAATACATAATAGCATTACAATCTGGATTGAGGTTACACACACAAGATATTAGTATTACTAGTAATATATTAGTATAACCTGTAAGATTTAGCATTTAAGACAGAATATTCACTAACATCAAGATACGTGCCAGTAAATCCACATCCTACCAGTAGACACAACATTAACTTCCTCAAAAACTTACAGCATCCGGCCTAAAAAAAACAAACAAAAAAATTACCATAATTATTAAGAATAGCAAAAACATTGTAAAATGAAAACACTAATTCCTTCTTTATCATATCTCGGTTTCATTGCAGTTGTTTGAGAACAAATTATTTTAGAAAATTTTTAGAAAAAAAACTTTCATAACTTCCTGACCTAAAAAAAAAAAAAAAAAAAGGAAAACAAAAGAAAAAGAGATTTAAAGTGTAAGTCACATGTCATTGCACTAGAGTAAGAAAATATCAAAAAGACAAGTGGAAAGAGGAGGCCACAGATGGCAGCTGTGTGAATAAACGTTTTTATACCGCGTCCAAGTAGTTTGAGGTAGTGATGGGTAAATGAAGCTCATGAAGCACTGCGGCTTTCCTCTGCCTGATTCAGGAAAAGATTCAATGCTTCGCGAGGTGTCCAAAAAAAGAGCCATGTGGTTGGTTTTATAAAAAAATATAGCATCCACAAAGCTGTGAAAGGACGCTCCGTCGGAGGAAGCAGCGACCACAAATCCATAGATCGACTCAAAGCATTAAACCGTCACAAGCCAGTGTGTTTGATTTGTTTGTAGAATGCCAAATTCTTCTCTTCTGATAAAATAATTTATTCAAGGAGTTTCCTCAACATTCCTCCCATTAAACTGTGGCATTTAAAAGCCAATATGAATGGGCATGCCACGGGCGAGCATACATGAATATCATGGTTTTCTTTTCACGCTAAAAGCTTAATTTCAAAATATATTAGTGCTTGTCACTGAAACAAGATTTTCAAGAAGGTATGTTTCAGCTGCAGGAATGACATTATTATACTTAGTGTATACTGTTAATATAAGCAAATACAACAGATTGTGCCGCGGTTAGGATTGCCATAATGATTTAACTGAGGTGTAGGTTAAGTGCCCATGTACCATGAAAACCCAGAATTCCTATCTCAAAAATTAGCATATCATGAAAAGGTTCTCTAAACGAGCTATTAACCTAATCATCTGAATCAACTAATTAACTCTAAACACCTGCAAAAGATTCCTGAGGCTTTTAAAAACTCCCAGCCTGGTTCATTACTCAAAACCGCAATCATGGGTAAGACTGCCGACCTGACTGCTGTCCAGAAGGCCATCATTGACACCCTCAAGCGAGAGGGTAAGACACAGAAAGAAATTTCTGAACGAATAGGCTGTTCCCAGAGTGCTGTATCAAGGCACCTCAGTGGGAAGTCTGTGGGAAGGAAAAAGTGTGGCAAAAACCGCTGCACAACGAGAAGAGGTGACCGGACCCTGAGGAAGATTGTGGAGAAGGACCGATTCCAGACCTTGGGGGACCTGCGGAAGCAGTGGACTGAGTCTGGAGTAGAAACATCCAGAGCCACCGTGCACAGGCGTGTGCTTTTGAACCAGAAACAGCGGCAGAAGCGCCTGACCTGGGCTACAGAGAAGCAGCACTGGACTGTTGCTCAGTGGTCCAAAGTACTTTTTCGGATGAAAGCAAATTTTGCATGTCATTCGGAAATCAAGGTGCCAGAGTCTGGAGGAAGACTGGGGAGAAGGAAATGCCAAAATGCTGAAGTCCAGTGTCAAGTACCCACAGTCAGTGATGGTCTGGGGTGCCATGTCAGCTGCTGGTGTTGGTCCACTGTGTTTTATCAAGGGCAGGGTCAATGCAGCTAGATATCAGGATATTTTGGAGCACTTCATGCTTTCATATGCTGGAAAGCTTTATGGAGATGAAGATTTCGTTTTTCAGCACGACCTGGCACCTGCTCACAGTGCCAAAACCACTGGTAAATGGTTTACTGACCATGGTATTACTGTGCTCAATTGGCCTGCCAACTCTCCTGACCTGAACCCCATAGAGAATCTGTGGGATATTGTGAAGAGAAAGTTGAGACGCAAGACCCAACACTCTGGATGAGCTTAAGGCCGCTATCGAAGCATCCTGGGCCTCGATAACACCTCAGCAGTGCCACAGGCTGATTGCCTCCATGCCACGCCGCATTGAAGCAGTCATTTCTGCAAAAGGATTCCCGACCAAGTATTGAGTGCATAACTGAACATAATTATTTGAAGGTTGACTTTTTTGTATTAAAAACACTTTTCTTTTATTGGTCGGATGAAATATGCTAATTTTTTGAGATAGGAATTTTGGGTTTGCATGAGCTGTATGCCAAAATCATCAGTATTAAACACAAAAAAGACCTGAAATATTTTAGTTGGTGTGCAATGAATCTAAAATATATGAAAGTTTAATTTTTATCATTACATTATGGAAAATAATGAACTTTTTCACAATGTGCTAATTTTTTGAGAAGGACCTGTAAATGAGTGTGGCGAGTGGGACTTTTCTTTTTACTTGCAACACCACCCAGGGAATTTCACCCCGAGAATAGGATTTGACTAGCTCAATAGGTTAAACCGCAAAAATACAGAAAAACACACAGGTTGGATTATGCTACACACCTAAAATAGGGGGGAAATGAGGGCTGAGGCCTTAGCCAGTGGAGAGAGGGACAGGGTCAAGGGGTGTGGGATCTCAGGCAAGGATTCCCCCGATCAACACGTGAACACCACGGTGGTAAAGAAACTCAAAAATAAGCAAAAGAGGGAAAACACAGCACACAAGAGGAGACACCACCACCGATGGACACCGACACCACCACTTTCCGCACTCAGCACTGTGGGAGAAAGAACATTCCAATTATTGGGGGGGGGATAAATGAAATAAACCAAAAATAAATGAAAAACAACTTCAATCTAAGGCAAATCTAGGCAGCAAGGTGATCTAATAGCTGCCTAGAGCCTAAACAAAAATAACCAAAAATTAACAACAAATCCATAAAGTTTCAACAAAAATGAAAGTTATTTATCAGAACTTAAAGAGAAATATAAATTACCCAAAAAAAAAAAAAACTTAATCATAATTTAACAAATAAGCCATAAACAGACCCAAATCTCCACACACATATTAATAAGCACGCGCAAGCCAAAGAAAGGCAAAGCTATCGTCCGTGTGCATAATCACTTTCAGATACAGCCCTGCCAGACACCCAGTTGGGCAACAGATCCTGGTGCTGAAAGGAAGGCTCGTGAGGCGTTCAAAGCCTGGAGTGAGCTCCCTGTAGCTACAACGGTTGAACAGTCTATAGTCAAAACTTAGGATTGGTTGAGACAAAACAGCAGCGTGGCAGGGAAAGGGAGGAATCTAGTGCAGATACCTGCGCCAAAGCAAAGCAGTTTACAACCCTGGCGTACACAAACAAGCCAAATTCAGTAGCGATTTATGATTAAACCGAAAATATACAGCGATGCCAACTGGTATACATACCTCATTACCCATCAGGGGGCCCCATACAATACACCAATAGTACAGCTACACTGGGCCAGCGGCATGAAAACTCAATCCGGTTTTACGTTGCAGGAAGGATTGGATTTATGACAAGGAGAGACCACTGCAAAAGACACTGCATACGCTGTTATGACCATCCCTAATACAAACAAGGCCTCCAGGTAGATAACAAACAAATTAGCCACACTGCATTACCTGTCGAGATTACCGCGGACTGCACCACGGCCTCGAAAGAGTCCAGAGCGCGAAATGTGCCTCTGGCAACAAAGAGTAAAAGGAGGGTTAAAGAGGGCAACCCCTGCCTATATAGCATCTGCAGTTATGTCTTGATTGGTCCAGAGAGAGTGAGTGTGATTGAAAACCATTGCGACCAAGCAACCTGTTGCTAATCAGTGTGATTGAAACCATATGACCAATCAACCTTGCTACATGAGCTTTACAACTATTAAGCATTTTTATAATATTCTTATTTTACCTGGAGACTCCCTAAAAATGTATTGTTTAATAACTTTGCCAGAATGTATCTGTTGTGCCATAATAAAATTTGTTGTGATGGTGTTCTGTGCCATTCTAATCATTTGCTCCAATCATTCAAAAAAGTTTTTAATAACACAAGCTGAAACTGAATGTTTTTTACACACATGAACATAAACATTCTTAATCTTTTTTTTTCTTTGTAGCCCAAAATTACATTTAGTGGACAAAATGTACTGTATAGTAATATATGAAAGAAAAAAAAAAGGAAAAAAAAGGGGCAAGCAGATTGTGAAAATTTCTTTAACCACGTGATTTTTTGTCACGGTTCATGAATTGGCTGTCTCACACTGCAGGTGTCTGTGTGAGTGTAATTGTGTGGGTGTGGTTACTCATTGTGTTGATTAGTGGTCACCAGCTGTCGATGGGATTTCACCTCCCTGTTATTTGTCAAGTAAATTTCCCTCTCATGTTGTCAGATTGTTGTGGTTGTTCCCTGGTGTGTGGCCTGTTCTTGTGATCTCGCTGGCCCCGCTTCTCTCTGTCAGAAGCCCAGTTCTCCGTTGGATTTCGTCCAGTTCCTCGGTCGTCTGTGGATGTTCCACGGTTCCTGGGTTTCTCTTCACGCTCTTCACTGCACCACCACCGGAAACGCCATCCATGGAGTCCCTGCTTCACCACCTGATTGTTTGTCCCCGGCCTGTGTCTTTACTCTGACCCTCATTATTAAACTTGTTAACTTGCATCTTGCATCCTCTCATTATTCATCACAGAATGATCTGACCAAACAATGGATGCAGCAAGCACTTCCCAACTCAGGATTTCATCAGCTCACAGTATCTCACATTATGGACCAACAGGAAGAAAACATCTCAGACACAGGTCAAGCGGTACAAGCACTCGTGAAGCAGGTGTCCGAGCTCACCCAACAGGTAAAGCTTCTTACGGACTCCCACTGCGCTCCCCACGCCCGCCCGTTCCCCCCCACCACCAGCGCCGGCAGCAGCGGAAGGACCAGAGCCACGCCTACCCACACCAGAAGGATATTCCGGTGAGCCTGAATTTTGTAGAGCATTCCTCACGAGATGTTCCATGCATTTTGCTTTACAGCTATGTACTTTTCAGAGTGAACAGACAAAGGTGATAGCCTTTGTACTCACCCTGCTGTCAGGAAGGCAGCAGGAAGCGGCGGTGTGGGAGAACGGACACAACTGCCACTCGTTCCAGGCACTCACCAAGAAATGCGGAGAGTTTTCGATCGGGCAGTGGCCGGGTAAGAGGCTGACCAGTTACTCGCCGAACTGCGACAGGGGAAGGCTACGATTAGGCAGTTTTTCCATTGAGTTCCGCACCCTGGCCGCAGAGTGCCGTTAGGAACGAGGAAAGCGCAGTGGGATATGTTCCTGTATTACGGGCTGGCTGGACCCGGCGTTTATAAGGAGATATCACGCCATGGATTTACGCGTGAGACACTGAACGGACTGATAGAATCTTCGCTCCTGAGAGTGGATCTTTTGGCGGTCTTAATCGCGTAACCTCGCTGGACGCTGGCCCGTGCCGTCCACAGCCTCCAGCTCAGAGAACTTTCACTCAGGCCGCGAAATGTGATGCGGCTGGTCAGCCCCGCGATTGATCATGAGCCCATGCAGGTGAGGGAGAGACTCGGGGCCCCTGAGAGAGAGGAGAAGTGGAGATCCCAGGGATTTTGCCTATACTGCGGCGGGGCGCCGGCCACTTCATCCACTCCTGTCCGGTAAAAAAGAGCAGGGCCCCGGTAGGTAAGTGATGAGGCTACTATCAGGTGGGATCTCCGGCCGGTGAAGCCCTCATCACCATCATCGACACCTCCTCCCGGTAAGCACTGAGATGGCAGACATCGACGCGACTGCACCAATGCACTACTGGCTTCGGGAGCGGAGGGTAATCTCATGGATTTTTTAAATTGGCTGTTCAGCTGCAGATCCCTCCTCACTCTCCCCTCTCGCACCAGATCACCGGGCCAGCGATCTCCACGGGATACAGAACTTCCCGGATCACTCATTCCACGCAGAAGTATCGCACTCCATCACTTCTGGCAATCTACGCAGAAACCCCTCTCATTTCTCCCTCATGGACTCAACCACTTGCACCAGTGGTTTTGGGACACCCGTGGCTCTTTAATCCACAACCCCCGGGTCGACTGGTGCACTAACACAATTTCACATGGAGTAACCACTGTCATGGAAGCTTGTTTAGTGTCTGCCTGTCCCTCTGTGTCTGGTTCTGTTTCAGAGTAAGGCAGCAGATTTGTCTAACGTGCCCGCGGGTGCCTCGACCTGAAGGAAGTGTTCAGTAAGTCCATTAGCACTTCTCCTCCCTCCGCATCGTTCCTATGACTGTGCGATAAGATCTGCCAGGTAGACTCCGCCTAAAGGGCAAACTTTACTCTCTTTCTGTTCCTGAGAGGGAGGCCATGGAGAAATATATTTCTGATTCTCTGGCCTCTGGGTTCATCCAGCCTTCCCCTCTCTTCTCCTGCGGGGCGGGGTTCTTTTTCGTTGGAAAGAAGGATGGTTCTCTGCAACTTTGCATTGACTACGAGAGCTGAACAATATCCGCGGTAAAGAATTCTTATCCTTTTGCCGTTTGGTGTCGCTCAGCTTTTGAGAGGTTGCAAGGGAGCATCCATTTTCCGCGAAACTGGACTTGCATAGTACATATCATTTGATTAGCATCAGGAGGAAGGGGATGAATGGAAAACGGCTTTTAATACCCCCAGGGGGGTACTTTGAATATTTGAGTTTATGCGCTTCCGGACTTTCCAACAGCTTAGCGGTTTTCCAGGCGCCATTGAATGGCGTGTTGAGAGACATGGTAGATCAATTCATATATGTTTACCTGGATGATATATTGATTTTCTCTTACGTCTCTCAGGAACATTCAACCGTCAGAAGCTGGCGGAGTGCTCCAGGGCTTTTCTCATCGATTATGTCGCCTGCGAGCGTAATTATGACATTGGCGGCAGAGTTGTTGGCAGTTAAGTTAAGCGTTGGAGGAGTGGCGTCATTGGTTAGGGGTCTGGGAATTGCACTTTTATCATTTGGACCGACCATAAGAATGTGAATACATCAGATCCAGCTAAAGACTCAACTCCAGGCAGGCTGGTGGGCTCTTTTTCGGACGTTTGATTTTGGTCTCTCGTACGCCCTGGGTCCTAAAACATCAATGACTCTTTATCGTATTTTTTGATCCATCGAGCGCCGGTCACTCCAGTGTATTTAACTGAGAAAGTTGTCATCTCCACTCTGGTATGGGAGATCGAATCGAAGGTCAAGACAGCTATAGAAGAGAGTGCGCTAGCCTCGCCCTGGTTGCCCACCGAGTCGTTTGTTTTGTGCGGAGGGTTCGGTCCGACGTTATTGATGCCTCAGGGTCATTGTTCCATAGCGTGGCTTGTCATCCAGGAGTGACTGCACTTTAGATTTTCTAGTTAACCCTCTGGAGTCTAAGAGGTGATTTTTGGGGCCTGGAGAAGTTTTGTCATGCCCTGACATTTGTGCTTTTTTGAGTTTCTTATAAATATCTAAATGGCTAAGTCTAATCTCACTGTAATCAGCACAAACTAGGCTATAATAATATGTGAGCAGCATGTATGTACATGATTGTGTTTTTGAGAAAAAAAAAAATGTTATCGTGGTTAGTGAAAAACTAAAAAATGTTAAATCACTTGAATAAGGCAATAAAACACATACAGAAAATTGGTTCCCAGAATTTTGAGAACTGGAGCTTGTAGCCTAGAATTTTTTTTTTTCTAAATGATGTGAAAATCATCTTGTTTACTCACTTACAGAAAACAATATATTGATTTAAATTTTCTAAGACACTTTTGTTGGTAAAAGTCATATCGCAGTGAAGCGTCAACTATCATGAATTCACACCTGAGAGAGACAAAGGCCTGCATAATGAGCTGCATAATGAGCCATTCAGTCAGCTGTGTCACTGAGGAGGGATGAGTTACAAGAAAGAATGTGAGGACAAAATAAATCTTATATAATTTTATGTTTGTAGTTTATTTAGAATATATTTAATTATCCCACAACATAATTTAATATTCACTTGTGAGTCACAGTTAAACAGTTTATTAGGAAAAATCAAAGCTGACTTTCAAACTGAATTTTTTGCATCATTACTCCAGTCACACACACAATCCTTCAAGAAATCCTTTTAACAATCTTATTTTCTACAAAAAAAAATTTTTTTGTTATTATTATTATCATTATTATTATTATTATTATTATTGTGTGTGTGTGTGTATTAATATTTGAAAAGAGCTGAGAATATATTTTTTTTTAGGTTTTTTAGGGGGGATAAATTGGAAAGAACAGCAATGATTGTTACATTTATTTACAGTTACATTTATTGTTACATTTTATATTATTTACATCAAGCTTTTTGAATGGTATAGTAGTGTATATTGTTATTGAAACTTCATAATATTTCACTTGATTATACATTTAGTCAGGAATTATAGTTTGGAAAAAGTCTTTGGAAAAAGTCTAACTAGTAAAATGTTTACGTTATGTGAAAACTAGTACAAGAATATATAAATAAATAAAAGAGACTTACTCATGTTTATGATCTCTGCTGAATAAAGTGCTTCATTTTCTTTCTGAGGAAATCCAAATCTCAAATCCTCAACCACATCACATCTTTTTGGGGTGAATTATGTCTTATTCCTCTCTCATCAAAAAGCAAACAGTAAAATAATAAAAACTTGAAGGAACAGTCTCGCTGCGTTGTCTTCTGTTGTGTGGGCGTATTCAAAAGCCGCGCTTCAGTGAAACATTTGAATCTCAAAAGCGCGGGCGCTGAGGGGCGTGGTCGCATTAGAAGATAATGAAGGAGGCGTGAAAAGCGGACATCGCGTTGTTTTCATATATGGATTACTTTATCACAGAATATTTGTTTTTCAGCAGCACTTGTTTTAGTTTAAAAGTAGACATGTCAGGCTTTCTATAGATATCTCTCTCATGTCTCTTCGTTGAGTATTCACTGAGTTACAGTTCATTTTAATGGACAGCATTTGTATCTGAAGATCAGCGCAGACAAAGGCTGCAGACAGCACTCCTTGTTTGTTATCTTTATTTTATAAGTGCACAAAGTGTTGTTGTTATTATGTCTGTATACAAAAAAAGTAGACCCTTTACAGATTCGATTGATGTGTGCACTTATCTGTGCGATCAAAACTGAAAGTGTAATTTAAGTTCTTTTGAGGTTATCAGGAGAAAATACCCCAAAGCGGCGTATCTGGCGTTAATCGGATCAGAGGGTTAAGCAGCCGATTCTGGTGGCCACTTATGGCTCGCGACATTCATGATGATTTTGTTTGGCTTGTTCCAGTCCTGTGCCACTGGTAAGACATCTAAGCTTACGACCCCTAGGCGACGGGTTGCGCTTGACCGCTGCGCCTGTCCCTTGAGGACCATGGTCCCATATATGGCTCTAGATTTTTGTCCGCGGCCCTATCCGCCCTCTAATGGCATATTGGTTGTTTTAACCGTGAGTGTGGACCCGGTTCACCAGTGACACATTTCATCCCCTTGCCCAAATTACCTTCCAGCCAAGGAGACCTTGCGGTCACAGTCATAGATCCGTCTTTTCGGTTACATGGCCTCCCGATGGGGCGTGGTCTCCTGACAGGGGTTCCCAATTAGGTATCCAAATTTTGGCCAAAAGAATTTTGTAAGTTACTGGGGGCCCGCGGTCCAGTCTGTCCTCGGGCTATCATCCCAGAGCAATGGTCAGTCTGAGGCGAGGCCAATCAGGACCTTGAGAGAATGTTGCCGCATGTCTGGTTGCCTTGAGAATCCGTCCTCCTGGAGCCAACAGCTCTCTATGGTGGAATCTGCAGCCCCACAGTGCGTTGCCAGTGTCATCCACGGGCCTCTAAGCGACTAAGTGTAGTTTGGGTTACCAGCCACCAATTTTTCCTGATCTGGAATCGAGAAGTGGCGGTCCCCTCCGGCTCAGCGTTAGATCAGAGGTGCCGCCCATTGCTTGGACCAGAGGCCGATGAGACTACTCCAAGCAGAGGCGCTATGAAGGCCAAGGCCGATCGCCACCGGTCAAAGCCTCCCGTTCGTCGTGGGTCCAAAAAGTGTGGCTTTTCTACTAAGAATATTCCTCTCCGTGTCATTGTCTAACAAGTTAGCTCTCCCAATTCATTGGCCCGTTTCTGTCACCAAAATTATTAGTCGATTGGCAGTCCGACTCAAGCTTCCTCCGGTACAGGAGAATTCACCCGCTACCTTCCTTGTGTCTAAAAATCAAGCCCGTGTTTTATTCTCCCAGTAATCCGCATGCCTGGCTCCCCGCTGTGACTTCGTGGATGGGGAACCCCACGTATTTGGTAAACTGCATTCTGGACTCGAGGCGGAGGGGACACGGATTTCAGTACTTATTGGACTGGGAGGGTTACAGTCCCGGAGAGAGAGAAGTTGGAGTTTCCTGCTAGGGACATTCTGGATCACTCCTTATCGATGATTACAATCGACGGGTAAGGTTGTCTGGGAACGCCAGGAGGCGTTCCTAGAGAGGAGTACTGTCATGGTTCATGAATCGGCTGTCTCACACTGAGGTGTCTGTCTGGGTGAGTGTAATTGTGTGGGTGTGGTTACTCATTGTGTTGATTAGTGTCACCAGCTGTCGTTGATTTCACCTCCCTTTATTTGTCAGTAAATTCCCTCTCATGTTGTCAGATCGTTGTGGTTGTTCCCTGGTGTGCGTCCTGTTCTTATGTCTCGTCAAGCCCAGTTCTCTGTTGGATTTCGTCAGTTCCTCCTGTCGTCTGGATGTTCCACGGTTCCTGGGTTTCTCTTCACGCTCTTCACCGCACCACCACCGGATCGTCATCTCGTCCTGCTTCACCACCACACCTGATTGTTTGTCCCCGGTCCTGTGTCTTTACTCTGACCCTCATGTTGTCTTTATTATTATTATTATTAAACTTGTTAACTTGCATCTTGCATCCTCTCATTCATCACATTTTTGTCTTTAATCATACACTGCATTGTGATGCACTTTGAGATGAATTGGAGATTCAGATGAAAATCATTTTGACTGGTCAAATTGTGACAATCAACCAACCTTGCAGTACTTTAACAATGTTTTACTTATTTTCTACAAACTTATAAACAATTAAAATGTTTTATATTTTAATAACAAAATGGCTAAATCAAACCATACCAGTAATTTGTATATTTTCATTTCAAAGATAAAAGTAGGATTCCTTTTTGCCGAATCCAAAAAGACAGCAACTGATCCTGTGTTAAAGTTTTATTAACAGATGTGGTGAAGGCCATTACATAAATGACATTTACAACACACCTGTATAAATATCAAATGCATGTTTAAAAGAAAAAGAAAAATGTGAAAGCTACACAAGTGTCTACTTTGTATAGTTGTTTAAGGATAGGCCTACTGATCAACACAAGCAAGCAAATGTTATAGGATTTTGATTTGATTTGTTTAACTATTAAAGTGATAAAGTACACATTCTTGCTGCGTCATATCCACCATCCCTGCATCGATTTAAAAAAACAAACAAACACAAATTCAAAAGTTTACTTCTGAGAATGTTTACCAATGTCTTCATATATGTGTGCAATAGTGGCCTCATATATAACTGAGAAAACTTTAAGTCTTCCCCATTAGAAGTGCTTCTGCAAAACTAGGAAAAAAATTACAGGCAAAAGTGCAAGTAGCAAAACTACTGATTTTGTAACAGATACATTAATTTACAAACAAAACAGCTTCTCCTCATGATCTGGCAATCTTCTTGTAGGCTGTCATGCACTTGTGAAGAGTTTGCATGCTACTTCAGAGATAAAGTTATAAACATTAGATCAGGGATCTGGCTTAATAAATGATAATCGGTCAATTATTCTTCCCTCCATTATTAGGTGTAGAGAATGGAAAGTTTTACTTTGGTTGGTGTTGAGACACTAAGAAAGGTTGTTACAGAATTGAGGCCATCTACTTGTTCCCTTGATCCCAATTCCTAACTCTCTTTTTAAAAGTATTTTTGTCTCCATATCTACTGATATCCTTGAGATAGTAAATCACCTCCCTGCAGCTTGGCATTTCCCCTTCTGATCTTAAATCTGCCCTAGTAAAACCTGTGTATAAAAAAGGAGCTCAGATATTTTACTCCTAGGTAATTATAGACCCATCTCAAATCTTACATTTTTAAGTAAAATATTAGAGAAATATTAGTTTTTAATCAGTTGAGTACATTCGTAAATGCCAAATTCAAAACTAGAGATGTTTCAGTCTGGTTTTAGAAAATACCATAGTACAGAGACCTCTCTTCTTAAAGTTGTAAATGACATAAATATAAACCTTGACAGAAATTGGCCTTCAGTTCTGGGTGCTTCTTGACTTGAGTGCTGCGTTTGAGTCTATAATAGATCACCAGATTCTTTTAAACCAGGGATGTGCATCTCCATAACTGAGGCCGGATGCGCTAACACATCTCGAGTGCATAGCCAACGATGCGATACATTAAAGATACATATAGGCAGCTACCAATGCGATGCGATACGATACGATTCACTGTTATTACGATGCGGTGCGATACGATTTCGATTCGATTCAACACGATGTGATTCAGTGTAATACGATGCAATGGAGAAAAATAATATGCTGTGCAATTCAATATGTAGATATTTAACTTTTATTTATTTTTGTTCGACGACAGAAATTTTATCTTAAAGTATCTTAAGTGCCATCTGACTTTTTACACATGGCTCTTTCACACACAAAAGATGAATTTTTTTACAAAAACCAAAAGATTAAATAAAAACAGACGAGTGTTCTTTTCCTGTCTTGTCTCTATAGTTACTTTTAGCACGTGTGTTCCTGCACAGACATTTAACAGGTGAAACAATTTAGAATGCTTGCTCAGGGATAAACAATAAAGAAATGTTCTGCAACTTGCCAGAGTTCTAGGTGGTACAGTAACTCTCAGGAGGACACCTCTCGGTCTCCGTAGTGTTGTTGTGATACGTCATAATCACGGTAGCAGCTGCAGTGGTGACTGAGAGAAGCGCGCTTTCGCAACAGTTCAGAAAGGAGAAAATCAATCTAAAGTTGCATAACAAAATATTGGTCGCTTTATAAATAGTAAAAGAATAGCTCATCTACTAATAATTATATATGAATAAATCTGTTTTTTACCGATGCAGATATGTTAGAAACGATGCATCGCGATACAAATGCCAACTGTATCCGATGCACGCTTATTTAAAATCAATGCATCGCATCGTAAGCTTTTATGTCGATGCACCGATGCAAATCGGTGAATATTACCATCCCTATTTTAAAACAGATTAAGTGACTATGTTGGTCTATCTGGAACAGTTTAATTTTTTTTTTTTTTTTTTTTTTTTTTTTTATCATATCTTAGTGAAAGAACATTTGTAGTATCTATTAATAATACCTTGTCTGAATATAACAAGGTACCATGTGGGGTTCCTCAGGGATCAGTTTTTAGGACCACTGCTTTTTAATCTATATATGTTACCTCTCGTTTACATCATCAGGAGGCGTGGTATTTCTGTTCATAGCTATGCTGATGACACACAGTTGTATGTAGCCTTGTCTCCTGATGACCCTGTGCAATCGATACACTCGCAAATTGCATCCAAGACATAAATGTTTGGATGTCACAAAACTTCTTACAACTCAACCAAGATAAAACTGAAGTATTGATTATTGGATCAAAAGCGCAGAGAGAGAAATGACCCCCAAACTAAATATACTTGGATCAAAACCCAAGCCATGTGGCAAAAAACTTAGGATTTGTCTTTGATTCTGATTTTAACTTTAAAGCACATGTACGCAATGTTACCAAAATAGCATTTTCTCATCTGAAGAACATTGCTAAAGTAAGACCATTTCTTTCTCTGAGCAACACAGAAAATTTAATGCATGCATTTATAACTAGCAGGCTTGACTATTGTAATGCCCTTCTTTCTGGTCTACCAAAGAATATGATTAACCAATTGCAATTAATCCAAAATACTGCTGCTGGAAATATTGACAAAAAACCAAAAAGAGAGATCATATTACACCTGTATTATAGTCATTACACTGGTTACCTTTTAGTTTTCGTATTGATTTTAAAAATCTTTTATTAGTTTAAAAGGCTTATAAGGTTTAAGACTTTTTTTATATTATTTTATTTTTATTAATTTCAGAATGAAACAGGTAAACATTAGAATAAAAACATATGGGGGAATAAAGTAACAATTAAAAGGAAAATATACAAACATTTTACAATCATAAAAGTTACAGTTTATTTATGATTTTTTTTATAATATTGGATGTTTTTAAGGCTTTTTTTATTAGAGGAGATTCTTTGAAGTGATGAGTAAAGCAAAAAGTAAATCGAAGTGAATATTTAACAATTAGGTTTAATGTTAAGGCATCACACTTTGTGAATGTGGAATTTTCCCATCATGCAAATAAAGTCCAGGACATCCTCTAGCTCCCTATCATCAGAAACCACAGAATGAACGAGAACCTTATCTGCTGAAATGTTACATCATGAAAGAATACAAGGAGTAAAGATGCTGAAATCTGAAGCCAGAATTGTTTAGTATAAGGACAGAAATAGAATAAATGTGAAAGATTTTCCTCTTCCTCTTCTTGGCAAAAAAGAGCAGAGTGGAGAAAGATTTTGTATAAATGTACTTTTGTTGCAGGGGTAATAATGATGAATAATTTTAAAATGAACTTTTTTTATTTTATTATTAAACAAAAATTTGTTTAGGACTGTCCATACTTTTTGAAAATTAACATTTGGATAAAGTGCCAACCATTTTCCATAAGCATTAAAAGATGAACCATTATTAGCAGTAACAAAGATTTTAAAAAAATTGTTTGTAAACTTATTATCCATAATATTAACCCCCTTGAATAAATAATTGAGGGATAATTAAAATAAAATTACAATATATTTTATAAGACTTCATTAAAAATAACAACTTAGGAGGAATGAAACTTGCTAGAATAGTATAGTCCCGTTTTAAAGCATTTATCCCATATTTATCAATAAAATCAACATAAGCACAAAAATCTCCACTGTTGCTTATTAAATCTGAGATAAACACAATGCCCTTGGAGAATCAATCAGTGAAGAAATCAGATTTCAAGCTGATAAAACCTACTGATTATTCCAAAAATATGAGAGGGGAAAATTGTTTAAAGATTAGCTTCCATGAATCTAAAGCTTGTTTATGGAAGTTTGAAAGCTTCATAGGGAGCCTTGTGGACTTAAAATCACTAGAAAAGCAAAAACTGTAAATTTCCACATCTCTTAAAAAATCATTAGGAATCCAGAACCAAACTGAATTCCCCTTCAAACACTTTTTTAGCCAGTTTATTTAAAAAATTTGGGTTAGGGTAAAAAATCTAAGACATTCAAACCCTACCTTTGAACATGGCTGTGTTTAAGGATTTTCTACTGATGTGTTCCACTAGGGGTGCACGATGAATTTCGGCCGATAATTAATGTGCATCTCGTCAGTTAAAGCCGGTTCTCTAATGGTTAAACTCCATCAGGTGTGTGATTTCACATAGAGCAGGTGTTACTACACAGAGCCGTTGTTTACTGACAAGCTGCACAAACAATCAGCATGGATTATCAGCATGGATGTGCGCACCTTGTCAGTTAACAACGGATCCGTGTAGTAACAGCTGCTCTATGTGAAATCACGCACCTGAGGAATTTACCGCTGATTAGAGAACTGGCTTTACTGACGGGATGCGCATTAATTATCAGCCGATATCTATCGTGCACCCCTATGTTCCTCCTTATTTTCCATATGAATTTAAAATTAAGAGAGTCAGTAGATTTACAAGTGTTAGAATCAATATAAAGTGGTATAGAAGGATAAACAAAGCATGAAATACTTTCAGTAAAATATATATCGGCCCTTGATTTGATATCATTGATTATTATTTATTTATTATTTTATACCTGAGCAGTACGAATCATTAAGAAGCAGGGAACAGTTTAATTTCCAGTAGCCAGGGATACAGGTTCTAGAATTTTTTGGCATCTATATTAAATCAATACCACAATGATCAGTTTGTGGTGAAGGACTACAAGAGACAGACCGTCTCTAAAATGAAAATCAGAGAAACAGAGACTAGCCATAAATCAATATGAGATTTTTGAGTTTGATCTGGTTTAAACCAAGTAAACGAGGTGGAACAAGGATACAGAAATCTGAATTCATCAATCAAATCTAGAGATTGACAGAAAACAGAAATGACTGGATTAACAGCATTTCGACATTGTCTCGGAGGATATCGGTCTTCAGAATAATTAGGAGCTTCATTAAAATCTCCTCCAATAATCAAGTAAGCAGAGGGAAACTTACACTATTTTTCAAGAATAAGCAAAGAAATCTCTGACATAAGAGTTAGCATTCATATCAAAATCTATTTAAACCATATACATTAACTAACAATAAAATAAGATTCATCCATATGTATCACAAAACCATTAACCATCTTCCTTCTGGTAAAGACAAAAAATCAATAACTGTTCCATTTAATTTTTTACCAAAAAAAACAGCGACACCTCCTGCACGGGCGAGTTCCATGACCAAAATAAATTAATATTTGCCAAATTTTGCCAAAATTTCTCATCCTCCTCACATGAAGTTGACTTGAGTTTCTTGCATGAAAAAAACATCTTGGTTAAATGATTTACAAAACGAAAATACATATTTTTCTCTTAATTAAAATCTAGTATCCCCCGAACATTAAGTGAAAAACAAGAAATACTTAACATTAGTGAACGATGTAAACTAAACAGACAAACAATTGGCTTATAAAGTTAGAAATAGACAAAGGATAAGAAAAAAAAAAAGAACAAGTTTTGAGCTTGCTCAGAAAAATAAGGGGCAATCATGGCTTATTTTATAAGAAAAGGCAAAATGAACAAATTTCTCTCTATTAATAACCTCTCTATTAATCTATTGATAAAAAGTATGTTAAAGCGAACTGAAGTGCAGTTAGGGCATTTACCTCGATAGGCTTATGTTTTTTTACCTTCTACGTATGTGAAAGCACCTCTAAAACCTGCCCTTTTCCCTTCATCTCTTGCTCGTTTCACTAGAGGCCAGAGTTTGTTGTGTTCCTCTTTCATGTTCAATGACAAGTCTTCCAAAATCCTGTAGTTGTTCCCGTCGCAGGTAGTCAGAAGATTTTGCATCTTTCCAGATTTTGTCTCTTACACTGCGTGAGGTAAACTGGACAATGATGAGACGAGAACGATCTGTAGCAGATTTGCGACCAAGTCTGTATACAATGTCCACTGAATTAGCAAGAGATGCGACAGATTCCGGTGAAACATTTCCAAAGATTTGCAGGATTACATTTTTTACTTTCTCATTGATTCAGGAACACCTGCAAAACGCAGATTCCATCTCCGCTTGTATTCATCCAGTTCCAAGCATGACTGCCAAAGAGATTCATTTTCTTTTGCCAGGGAAGAAACCATATTCTCCAGAGAGGCAACTCTTTTATTAACGTCTTCGATTTCCTTGCCAAAAACTCCATAGATGAGGAGAGGGAACGTATAGAAGCAGTGTTCTCTTGAACCGACAGTTCCACTGACTGTAGCCTTGACAACGATTCCTCTTGAAGTTTGCCTATTTTTTCAATCGCAGCCAAAAGAACAGAGTTTGGTACATCGTCATTCACTGCTACACGCGATTTCTTGGCCACTGGAAGTTTTTCTGGAGTTTCAGGTAGAGGTATTATGTCAGCATCAGATCTTAAGTCCATAGATATGGCCTAGTCATGAATGTCCATCACATTAGCCTCAGAAGAGTGCGTCATGGTTTTCTACCTGATTTACCGATGGTGAATTCGAGAGAAACTTTTGTTCTTGTGTTTTTTGTAGAACATTTGCCCATAATAAGTCTGACAACTCAAAAAAAAGGGGCAAAAAAATCAATAAGCCATTGAAAACTGTTATAATACTTCACATAACTATGAAGTAAAACTGAGCTTTGCTCACTAACTCACGAGCTACAGGTACAAGCGTGTTAACACGGCGCCATCTTGCATGCTCCCCCATTGGACGGACTTGCTGCCAGACTATCTTTCAAAAAATGCTTACAGTGCATGAACCTAGACGGACTCTCAGGTCTCTGATTCTTTTCTTTTAACTGTACCTTATAGCAGAACTAAAAAATTTGGTGATGCTGCGTTTAGCCGTTATGCTCCTCGCCTCTGGAACAACCTTCCAGAGAGCATAAGATGTGCTGAAAACATTAATAGTTTTAAATCTAAATTAAAAACGTATCTTTTTCATCTGGCCTTTCTGTAAAGACTTACAAAACATCTGTATATTTCATGTGTTTTGCCTCATTTTTAATGATTTATTTTATATTTTATATTTTAATATTTATTCAATTCAATTCAATTCAAGTTTATTTGTATAGCGCTTTTTACGATACAAATCATTACAAAGCAACTTTACAGAAAATTAAGTTTCTACAATATTTAGTAGTAGCTTATCAGTGGTGACTGTCAGTTCATGTGCATATAGCAGAAATGTTCAGAAAAATCAATAAAAAGACGTAAACAAACAGACGATTAACACTATTAACAGCAATTATGCAATCAAACTTAAGAGCAAAATGTGGTAGTTCTGTATATTGTCTCTGGGTTTAGCGTCATCTGAGGTCCTCTGAGGGGTTGGCATCATCTCTTCTCAGGTGTTCTGGATCCAGACTGGAGCTTGTGTAAATCCTAGTTACCACGGGATGTAAATCCCGTGGCAAAGCAGAGAAACAAATAGAGACATAATTAGCGTAGCTGCTGTTCCAGCCAAGTACAATTAATTCGTTTAAACCCAAGCTAAAGAATAATAATGCACATTTGATCAGATATAACTGCAGTCCAAAATTATGAGATGCATTATTTGAATGCTTGGCCAAAGAGGTGTGTTTTAATCAAGATTTAAAACAGAGAGAGTGTGTGTCTGAGCACCCGAACATTATCAGGAAGGCTATTCCAGAGTTTGGGAGCCAAATGCGAAAAAGCTCTTCCTCCTTTAGTGGACTTTGCTATCCTAGGTACTATCAAAAGTCCAGCGTTTTGTGACCTTAGGGATCGTGATGGGTGTAGCGAGAGGTAGAAGACTAGTTAGGTACGCAGGAGCTAAGCCATTAAGGGCCTTATAAGTAAGTAATAATATTTTGTAACTGATACGGAACTTAATAGGTAGTCAGTGCAGAGACTGTAGTATTGGGGTAATATGATCATATTTTCTTGACCTGGTAAGGACTCTAGCCGCTGCATTTTGGACAACCTGTAGCTTGTTTATTGAGGATGCAGGACAACCACCTAGCAGTGCATGACAATAGTCCAGTCTAGAGGTCATGAATGCATGAACTAGCTTTTCTGCATCAGGAACAGGTAACATGTTTCGTAGCTTGGCAATGTTTCTTGCAATTTATAAACTCTATTCTTATTTGTGCATTTAAATGGGTCTATTTTATTTTTGTTTAGTTAATTTTTATTAATTGCTGTATCATTTTTGGTTCCCTCATGTCTGTTAAGCACTTTGAATTGCATTTACTTGTTTAGAAAGGCGCTATATAAATAAAATTTGCTTGCGTCGATTGTGACACCTTTAAGGAGAAAAAAAGTTGTTACTTCTTAAGAGTCTTTATATTGTTCCTTATTTCTCACCTTGCAGTCTTACAATACAGTAAGCAAGTTTTATTATGCCACCATATATAGGGCTACACACTTCAAACGACACACTTTTAATAGCAAAACAGAGGAATGTAAGAAAATATTTAAAATCTGTTGGCTCATTTACTTGTAACGTTTCTAACGATAGGCTAACCCTTGGCAAATCAGTGTAATCGTCGAATAAACAATAACACAGGAAACAATTTTATAACACTGTGCACAAATGAACAATTATGTTCTAAGTTTGCTTAATGCGTCTGCGTTCGAAGCTGAAAACGTAATTACCTTTGTCGAAAGTTTTTGTGATCCGGTGAAAAGCACTAATATTTTCTGAGTAGCTTTAGCGAAACAGGAAACTCATTAATATTCATGTTTACTCCGCCCAGTGACACTAAATATCTCAGACACTGAATATTTTCAGAATGACAGAGCGTGTGTTTTCAGGGAATCACGTGATCAACGGAAAAACGAAGCCTCACTTTCTGTCCAATCACGTGTGCATGTCGGAATGTTCGAAACCCCAGATCTTACGTTACCTGTAAGTTTTGATTCAGACTTATTCAATAACATTTTTTAAATACACAGTCATACAAGTAATATAAAGAATAAAAATTAATTTGGCATATGCAATTCATATATGTGTACATCATTCTTCTATTACATCTTATTTATTTCATATTGGCTTTTAATGCCACAGTTTGAATGGGTAAAGTTAATTTTATCAGAGAGAGAAATTCAACAAACAAACAAACAAACACACACACTATGGATTGTGGTCGCTGCTGTCGTCCGACGGAGCGTCTTTCACAGTTTTTTTGGAGGCTATATTTTTTATTAACCACCACATGGCGCTGTTTTTTTTTTACACTCGCGTAGCTTTGGATCCTTTTCCCCGAAACAGACAGAGAAAAGCCTCAGTGCTTCATGAGGCTTCATTTAACCATCACTACCTCAAACTACTTGGACGCGTATAAAACGTGACCATTCACACACCGCCTGCCATTCTTGTCCTCCTCTTTCACTTGTTTTGATATTTTCTTATCTAGAATGACGTGTGCCTTACAAAGTCCAAATACATTTGGGGTCCACTGTTGTTTGATAACATACTTATTCAGTGTCTTTCTGATTAGATATTTTCAGAATATATAATTTCAGAATAAATATTATTCTGAAATATATCACCACAGAAATTCTCACCATTTTTCCGTGCACATGCGCTCGGCCACACTAAAAAGCTAAAACCATGACAGACTTGTGACCGGTGTTTGACATTAAATGCACAAAAAAAAAAAAAGTTTTGAGTCCTATGTTGACTAGTTAACTTTTTTTTAAATGAAATTGGACATATCCCTACCACTCGAGAAAATTTTGGATTTAGACCTTTGAATTTCACCCATTCACCAAAAGGTAAGTAGTTTGTGTCACTGCATCGAGATTCAAAACACGAGACTTTAAATGAACAGGAGCAAAAATAACTCTTTTTCCAGAAGAAAACCCTTATCGCAGTGTCATTTCTATGTTCCACTTTTTACTAAGTTAAGAGTACCACTGCTGCGCTCTTCAGCAGTAATAGTTTTAGTTTATTCACAGTGTGTTTTAATCAATCTGCAACTGGTCCACCATTTCTTTTAAATTTCTTTTAATCACAATTCTGCCATCTCTAGCAACAGGCCACAGGCTGGCGAGGATAGGGTCTGTCACATCCGACACCACCATAAACCAACACTGGAGCTCCTCAAGGCTGTGTCCTCTCTCCTTTTCTTTACCACACTCTACACTAATGCACTGTATTAGTCCTTCAACCATCACAACATACTACAAATACTCAGATGATACTGCAATCCTGGCTCTCCTCAACAATTACCACTAGCATTGCTGCCTTACCACGACACGATATCACACTTTACACACTGGTGCACAGACAATTTTCTCCATCTCAACGTTGAGAAAACAAAGAACTGGTCTTTAATGCACCCAGTCTCAGGTCGGATCCTCCATTCATGGCAACATGATAGAGAACAGGTTGAGGAAATTCAAATATCTTGGAACTCACCCTGGATAACAAGCTCACTTTGGACTATCACATAAAGGGACATCCATAAACGCTCCCAACAGCGTCTGCCTATTCTATTATACGAAAATTAAGTTCCCTTTACCTTGCCCCTCATCTTCTGTTATTACTGTACACAAGTAATATCCAGCCCATTCTGTTATAAACTGCTCCAAACCAGTTTTTTACACCATGCTGTCATTCACCAACAAAAACAAACTGAATAAAATCACACACAGAGCTTCAAAAATAATACACTCCCCTACACCCAACATCTCAGAACTCAATGACAGAGCAATAGCCCCGCCTTGCCCGGCACAATAATAACAGACCCAGAGCACCCCCTCAACTTCCACTTCACATCTCTTTGCCCTCCGGGCGAAGATACAGGACCCGAACATGGCGAAGGGCTCGTTTCACAAAAAGAGCTTTTGTACCATCTGCAATTTCAATCCTTAATAGGCTACAAAGTTAAACATTCACCTTTTTGTGTTTTTGTTGTTGCTGTTACATGTGTACATGTATGTATGGATGTATGTGTTTTTTTTTTTTTTTTTTTTTTTTTTTTGCCAGTTGCGTGTGCTGTATGATAATCTGTGAGAAACAAATTTCCCGTTAAGGGACAATAAATTATCTATCTATCTATCTATCTAGTTCACTTAAATGGTCTGTGCAGTGTAAAAGCACCAACCACAGTCTTCAAATTAGGCTAATATGAACTGATAAATACATAATATTTATAAAGAAATAAATAAAAATGGTGTTAGATGGGGTATAGCATGTCAGGATATGTCAACTTACCAAAATTAAAACTATGCAAAAAATAGTTTGAGAGACTTGGTGGACTTGATTGTCATCAATGTTTTATATTGTGACAAATGGGCCTGATCCATTGGTTCTAGACATACCGTAACAAAAGTTTGTTACCTAGCATATAAAAAACTAACATTGCTTTCCACTGACCACTTTATACCAAATCTCATTATGCGTTGTAATATCTACTCAATGTGTCCCATACATCCATGCTGCTGAACCATCCACTCACCACCAGAGGTCAGTATCTCTCCAACCTGATAATGTGCATCAACTTTCATCCCTCACTCAAGCAGCTTTCTAACCCAGTCACCTCATTACCCACAATGACACCACGAGGAATGTTTATTAATTTTGAAAAAATGGTGTTTAAAAAATCTCCCACTAACTCCCATTGTTAGAGAAACCATTCAATTCAAACTGCCAACATGCTGAGATAATGAATTTGAATTCAAAATGAAAAACTGCTTTCATAACCACAACATAACCCCAGAATGATTTGCTCATTTCAGCTGGCAATTATTGCAACAAAGTCTTGTGAAAAGCACCATGGTTGTCTATATATTCCCTGCGTTTATTTTCATATTAAATAGCTATTTCTTAGATGTAATACATGCATGTATTCGGCAAAACACGTTTATCCCAATCAATTTACATTGCATTCAAATCTATATGTGTTTTCTTTTTTAATTCATGCATCCACTGGGAATCAACCCTATGAGTCTTTATCACAAGACTAAAACATCTTTTACGTAGAGTTGACCATGATGTTTTTCCCAACTCAACTGAGTGTTGCTGAAACCTCTGACATTAAGTGATTAGAAGTATTAAACATGAGAGAATAAAACATTCTGCACTAGAACATTCTACTGTGAACTGGATAACTGTGAATCATCACAGACAGATGTGAGTTATGATTATTTATATAGTTTTTTTACTGTTCATAAAGATTCATTTTTTATATAATTTCTACTAAAAGTAGCATTTTAATGGTTGCATATGTGTATCACATAATTCAAACTTGCCTACAATAGTAATGAATTAATCTGGTATTTATAAATAACAACATCTGACACATCATTTTAAATATGATTAGAACATTTACATTGAAAATATGTGATATTAGCAGGATAATCTGGACTCTTCAATAATAGAGAATGAACCAGACGGACTTTACAAGGGGAGTTGATGATCAGTGTTGTTTTTAACGAAACAGTGAGGAATTCTATGAGAGTGATTTCTCTGGTCTTCTCCTACCTGACCTTGATCCTCGGCGTTTCCTGGAAATATATTTGTTGTGTAGGTTTGCTGCATTGAAGATGAAGAGGACTGTTAATACAGTAGGGTTTCTGAATCTAGCAATTGCTGACCTCTTGTGCTGCCTTTCCCACTCTTTACTATGTGGCACAAAGATCTAATCTTGATTACTGTCCATATGGATACACCATGTGCAAGATTCTCCCCTTCATTATGCTCATCACCATGTTTTGCCAGCGTTTTCACCTTGAACTTGATTAGTCGGATTCGGTTTGTTCAGGTGATCACGCCGGTTTGGGCTCAGAATCATCGCAGCTTGTTCATCGCACGGACTGTCCTGTGCAGCGGCTTGGATTCTGGCTTCAATTCTTAGTCTGCCTTTTATGATGATAAAAGAGACTTACACAGAAAATAATAAAACACACTGTCTGAATTATCAATGTAATGAAGTTTATTTTAAATTGTATGGAAGGTTAAGCATCTTCAGATTTGTGTTTGGCTTTTTGGTTCCCTTGTGGATGTGGCCGAGGTAGTGTACCATTGTCTGTCTCTTTGGCGTATTTCAACAGCTGTCTGAACCCCGTTCTGTATGTTTTCATGGGGCAGGATTTTAGGTGCAATGTTAAACCTTCTCTAAGACATGTTTTTGAAAGAGTTTTCTCTGAGGAGGGAACACAAGAATCACGATCCACACAGCCACAACACACGCACTCTGTGTAGTGAAGATATCACCTCATTTATACTATATATGCTGTATATGAGTTTTCTGATTGATTTTTATTAGTATTTTAATCATGTTCTAATTATTTCTTTTCGGAATTCATCAACTCGAAGCCAGCAAGTCATCTAACTCTTATTCATCTTTCCTGAGTCTTTTTCTCTCTATTGTTGATGTTTTTTCAGTGATTGGTGATTCGTCAAAGCTTAACATCACAATGATGGAATACTGATGCTTGATTAACTTTTTTGGAAGCTATCAGCTTAGAAAAATCTTGTAATATTCCACTAATAATGGCATTGGGTCTCTATGCTGGAATTCATGAAGAAGAAAAAAAAAAAAAATAATATATATATAATTTGAATTCATTGTAGTGAAGATATCAACTCATTTATTCAGTTTTCTGATTTATTTGTGTTACCATTCTAAAACGATTTAATTATTTCTTTTCAAAATTCAACAAGTCAAACTCAGCAAGTCATCTAACTTTTATCCATGATTCCTGTTTTTTTTATGTATTGTTTATATATATTTCAGTGATTTTGTCATGATCTTTTGCCAAAGTTTTTAAAACCAGCATAATAGAATACTATGCTATAGTGTGGTTCTTTTGTTTGCTGTCAGCTTATATAAAGTTTGTAATATTTCACTAATACGGCTTGTGGTTTTTTTTCTATGCCGAATTCATGAAGACAAATCAAAATGAATATACATAATTTAAAGCTTGCATTTATGATTAAAACTAAGGCTGATGATAGACTGGGCAACTTTGGGCAATGTTGCATGAATAGGCAACCAGGTGAGACACGGGGCTCACAACCTGATCTAAAAAATATCCAGATAGAAATGTTTACTCATCCTCAATGAGAAAGTGCCCAAGCAATATTGTTCAAAAAAAGTTGCCCAACAAAATTTCTCAAAAAGTTGCCTCATGTTTCATCAGCCTAAAACATTTTTTTTTTTTTCCATATTTTCAGTGCTTCAGTTTATTTTATAACTTTGCTGTTAT
Organism: Cyprinus carpio; assembly: GCF_018340385.1. Taxonomy (NCBI): domain Eukaryota; kingdom Metazoa; phylum Chordata; class Actinopteri; order Cypriniformes; family Cyprinidae; genus Cyprinus; species Cyprinus carpio. Next base: position 82,214 of record NW_024879288.1, on the reverse strand, counting down.
GTTTTTTTTTTTCACACTTTTGTGTGGTATAAACTTTACCATAAATTACAAGCAAAGTGTGTTATGTATAAACAGTGTTTTGCATATAAAGTGCAAAAAAAATAAAGTTTAAATGTATGTTCACTGGAATGTTCATTAAATATTCAATTAATTTTTAGTGAAGATTGTTCATTATTAGTGCAAATAGTTGCTAACAACCGTTTTCTCTGGGTAAAATAGCCAAAGCATAATGTTTTTCATTCTAAGCATCTAAATAAAAAAAAAACATCAAATTCAGATATGCTTTAAAAGCAAAAAATAATCAGTTTACATCTTTACACACATATACACAACTTCATCACTTTTTTCCTCATGACATTCTGTACACTCTTAAAAAATAAAGCTTTTTTTATTGGCATCAATGGTTTCATGAAATCATCTTAAACATCAATGGAACCTTTCAAATGCAGAAAAGGTTCTTTATAGTCAAAAAAGGTTCTTGAGATTTTAAAAATGTTCTTCAAAATGGTTATTTTAGGAACTGTTCGCTGAAAGGTTCTTTTGGGAACCAAAAATGGTTCTTCTAATGGCATCACTGCAAAAACACCCTTTTGGAACCTTATTTTTAAGAGCATACTCAAGCGATATACAATATACAGGTCATGGCCAAAAAATATTGCCACCCTTGGTAATATGATCAAAAGGATGCTGGTGTGAAAATAAATATGCATTGTTAATTCTTTTGATCTTTTATTTAAAAAAAAAAATCACAAAAATCTAACCTTTCATTGGACAATAAGAATTTTAAAATGGGGGGAAACCATCATTATGAAATAATGTTTTTCTCAAATACACCGTTAGACACAATTATTGGCACCCCTAGAAATTCTTATGAATAAAAATATCTCTGAAGTATATTCCCGTTCATATTCACAATTTTGAGCACTCCAGGGAGATTATGAATATGAATTTATCAAGTCATGGCTTCCTGTTTCACAGAAATGAGGGAAGATAAGGGGGCGCGGGCTCTGCTGCTGACCCAGTGTCCTCACTGTCTGTCTCGTGTCCTGTGATTTTTGTTGTTGTAAGTGATTGAGCCTGCATTCTCTTTGTGGCAAAATGAAGTTCAGCGTTGGCATGTTACTTTGGCTGGCTGTGTGCCTTCTCAGTGGTTTAATCGCCGAAGTATGGAGTTTATATGGAAACGCCGGAATCCTTACCTATACGCGGGACCAGCTGTTGTCACTCAGATACACACAATCAGACTGGAGGACTCTGGTCTGGAGCTGCTGGTCAAGTATCCGCAACTCAAAAACATCAGAACGCGAAAAGGGACTAAAATAAAGAAAAGAAGATCAAGAGGGAGGAGCGTGAGAGAGAAGACTGAGGAGGCGCGGCAGCAGACAAACCCTTACCGGTAATAACTTTCTCTAATGTTCGCTCTTTGAGCCAACAAGATGAATGAACTGATCGCTGAAGTACAATATGATAATGAGTTCCGACAGAAGTAATCTCATTGTTTTACGGAAAGCTGGTTGAAAGAGGAGACGTCAGACCCCCAACTTGCCGGGTTATACACGTATTCGGGCTGATAGAGACATTAATTTGGTCTCAGAAATCTATTTGTGGTGGTTTGTGTGTCTATATGGACACACGCTGGGCTACTCAGTACACCGGACTGGGAACGTGTGTGCGCACATGACTACGAAATCTTGGTTGTCTCATTTCGCCCCTTTTATCTCCCGAGGGAGTTTGGACAGATCACTATCATATTGGCCTATGTACCTGGGCCGGATTTTGTGGGAGCTGCAGCCAGGATAGCAGAGAGCTCCAACACCGCCCTGTCCCGTGCAGTCAGTCAACCCGTCCTGTTACTCGGGGACTTTAATTCCTGTGACCTGTCTGATCATCTACCCACTTTACATCAATATGTGGACTGTCCCACCCGCCTGGCACGTACCCTAGATAAGTGCTATGGCAACATACTAGACGCTATAAATCCATCTGCAGGCCTGCCTTGGGGAAATCTGACCATAATGTCGTCCACCTGCTTCCACGTTACAGGACTAAGCTGAGACGGGAAAAGACTGTGATTAAGGAAATTAAGATCTGTACTGAGGACTGTATGGAGGAGGAGATGAAATGTGAAGCTGGGAGACTACTGACTGGTTATTTCTTAACTCATGTGATACACCTAATGAACTAATTGACACAGCGCTTTTACATCCTATTTGTTGTTTAATGAAAGTAAAATCACTCGAACTAAAATTGTTAGAATATTTCCTAATAACAATTTATGGATGTCTAGTGATCTTAAGGAATGTATTCGTGAGAAAAAACATGCTTTTAAAAATGGTAATATTGAGTTACTCAAGAAAAAAAGAAGCGAACTAAGATTGAAACTGAGTAAAGCAAAAATAGAATATAAGGATAAAGTTGAGTGTCAGTATTTCTCAGGAAATGCCAAGAAAGCATGGGAAGGTTTAAATGTGATGATGGGTCGGGAAACTAAGCAAAACCGTACCCCCCTGTCACACTCCTCTCCATCTTCCATCATTCCAACAAAGAATATATTTCTGATGTGCAGCAAAAGATAATTGAGCTTCACAAATTAGTGGCTTTAAGAAAAGAGCTAGAGCAGTGAAACTTCCCATTTCCACCATCAGGGCAATAAAAATAGCTGAGTCTCGGGGTCAGAAAACCTCAAAAAAATTGTCAAACATCACCTACATCACCACATGTTGTTTAGGAGGGTTTAAAGAAAAATTCTAGCTCATCCAAAAACAAAAACTCCAGCATATTCAGTTATCAGACATGACTGGAACTTCAAATGGGACTGGCTTCTATGGTCAGATGAAACTAAAAAAAAAAATTTGTTTCCTTTCAAGGGAACTTCGAACTGCGTCCTCTAGGGGTCGCTATGGGGACCACCTCGTCGTGAACCGCATCTGAGAAACGACCACGGTAAGAGCGATCTTTCTCTGTTTATCATGGCATCCACTAGCAAGGCGTTTAGACAATGTGTACATCCGTGTCTATGTTATTTGACACCTGATGACAAACACAGTCTTTGCGTCTCTTGTTTTTCTATGAAAAAGCTCCGCTCTCGTCTGTCTCTCTTTTCGAGGAAAGAGGGACAGCCATCTGCTTCCCGCGGTTCAGGACCTGCCGCTGCTGAGGCACGGAGCAGAGTGAGCTCGTGGAGATCACAGGTGGATCTCGCTGAGGAGTTTAGAGAGGGACTTTCCCTTTCGCGCTCTTCGACGGCAGACGAGAGTGAACTTCAAGAGGAAGATGTGTTATCATTAAAACTTTCTGATACTGAAGTTAGTGCTCTGCTGGGTTCTGCCCAGGAAGAGCAGGAGATGTCTGAGGGGTGGCGAAGAAGCTAAGAAAGAAGCTGAGGCTGAGCCTTTGTCAATCCTCCTGCCCTGCGTATTTGGAGTTGTGGAGTTATGGATCACACCACGGCAAAGTTTGGAGTGCCCATGGAAGTGTGCCTTGCCAGCAAAGTGCCGCCGTAGGGTATGCCTCGACGAGCGTTATTTGTCTGACCATAGCCCTCCAGCCCAGGTGAGCCTTCCATTCTTGCCTGATTTACATACAGAAATGGAAAAAAATGGAAGAGGCCGTTTTCTTCTCGCATCCATCGCATCTCGCATAATGCATGTACACATTCTACTTATGTAGGACATATATACGCATGAAAATATGCTAAGGTGCAACAGAGTGTACGTGGGCTGGATATAGAAATGTTAAGGATGTGCATTGGATGGAATCCAGTGGTAGCAGGTAGATTATTGTATTAAATATTTTTGGTGTTGAACTGTTAAAAGTTAAAGTGCAGTGTGTGGCATACCATATTGTGGAGTATGCTGTAGGGTGTATTAGTTTTGACTGTTCATAAGTCTGATAGCCTGAGGGAAAAAGCTATCCCTCAGTCGGCTAGCTGTGCGGGATCGGATGCTGCGGAGAGGACGTCTTCCTGAGGGCAGCAAGAGAGAGCAGTCTGTGGGAAGGATGGCTGGAGTCACTGATGATCCTCCGGGCTTTCCTTATAACATACACGCCTGGTGTAGATGTCCTGGAGGGAGGGAAGCTCACCTCCAAACACATGTGGCTGGCAGTTCGCACGACCCTTTTCAGAAGCTTTGCGGTTGCCAGCGGTGCTGTTTCAAAACCAGGCAGTGATGCAGCCCGTCAGGATGCTCTCTATAGTGCAGGTGTAGAATGATATCTGAGGATGCTGGGGCTCCATTCCAAACTTCCTCAGCCGTCTCAAGGAAGAAGAGGCGTTGATTGTCCCTTCTTCAGCACCTGCATCAGTGTGTGTAGACCAGGTGAGATCCTCACTGATGTTTTACACCGAGGAACTTGAAGATGCTTACCCGCTCCACAGGTGTCTTGTCGATGGTGATGGGGTGTGTGTTCTCTGCTCTGTCTCCTGAAATCCACCACCAGCTCCTTGGTCTTGTCGATGTTGAGTGAGAGGTGATTCTCCTGACACCATTTAGTCAGGGTGCTCACCTCCTCTCTGTTGGCCGTCTCATCGTTGTCGGTGATCAGGCCTATCACCGTTGTGTCATCAGCGAATTTAATGATGACGTTGGAGCTGTGTGTGGCTGTACAGTCATGTTGTACAGGGAGTACAGGAGCGGGCTGATGACACAGCCCTGAGGAGCACCAGTGTTGAGGGGTCAGCGGGGATGAAGTGTTGTTGCCCATTCTGACCACCTGGCTTCTGCCTGTTAGGAAGTCCAGGATCCAGCTGCACAGAGATCTGTTTAGTCCCAGAGTCTGGAGCTTCGCAACAAGTGTGGCAGGCACTATGGTGTTAAATGCTGAGCTGTAGTCCACAGACAGCATTCTCACATAGGTGTTCTTATTTCCAGGTGGGGAGAGAGCAGTGTGTAGGGGGAAAGCAATAGCATCGTCTGCAGAACGGTTGCTACGATATGCAAATTGTAGCGGATCCAGTGAGGCAGGCAGCACAGAGCAGATGTAGTCTCTGACGAGTCTCTCAAAACACTTACTGAAGATGGGTGTGAGAGCAACAGGCCTCCAGTCATTCAAGCATGTGATTTTATTTTTCTTTGGTATGGGCACAATGGTGGATTTTTTGAAGCACGAGGCAACCACAGACAGACAAGAGAGAGGTTGAAAATGTCTATAAAAACACCGGCTAGTTGGAATGCGCATGCTCGGAGCACACGGCCTGGGGATGCCATCAAGACCCGCAGCCTTGCGGATATTCACCCGTCGGAAGGATCGGGTTACATCCGCGACAGAGACGGAGAGTGCACTCACCTCTTCTGCAGCAGCTGCGGGAGCGCTCTCTGTGTGGGCAGTGTTGTGAGCCTCGAAATGAGCATAAAAAACTTTGTTTTTGTATTGTCTTTTAGCGGCTTTGATGGATTTCCTGAGATCGTAACTGGCTTGTTTGCGATCATCAGCGTTTCCGGATTTAAAAGCGGATGTCCGCGCTGACAAGGCTGCTAGAACATCGCTATTAATCCACGGTTTTTGGTTGGGGTAGATGCGGATTGTTTTTGTCTGCACTACACCTTCTACACACTTCCTGATGAAACACGTTACAGTTTCTGAGTACGCCTCTATGTCCGTCATCAGACGCTGCCCAGAACATGTCCCAGTCCACGTGATCAAAACAGTCTCTGTAGTATAGCGTCTGATTGGTCCGACCGACCAGCATTGAATTGTCCTGAGGGCGGGTGCTTCCCGTTTTAGTTTCTGCCTATAAGCAGGGAGTAGAAGAATGGAAGAGTGATCCGATTTGCCGAAAGCGTGAGCGTGGGAGAGATTTTGTAGGCGTCCCGGAGGAAAGGAGAGTAGCAGTGGTCCAGTACACGATCACCACGCGTGTTAATGGTGATGTGTTTGAAAATATTTCGGAGCTATTTGTTCTGAAGTTGGCTTTGTTAAAGTCCCCCATAACAATAAACGCTGCATCTGGGTCCGCGGTTTTCCTGCTCACTTATATTCCCATACAGTTCCTTGAGTGCCTGGTCTGTGTTGGCTTGAGGGGGAATGTAAACAGCGGTGATTATGACCGCTGTGAATTCCCTCGGTAGCCAGAATGGTCGACACAGAAGCATATGAAATTCCAGATCATGGGAGCAGAAGGATTTAATAGATGGTAGGTTCCTTGCATCACACACCACGAGATTGTTGATAAAGAAACAAACGCCCCCACCTCTGCTTTTCCCCTGTGAGCTCTTTCGTTCTGTCCGAGCGGTGCACGGAGACACCCTGTAAGCTCGATGGCTGAGTCTGGAACCACTGCAGACATCCAGGTTTCTGTGAGGGCAAATAATGCAAGCAGTCCCTTGTTTCTCGTTGGTATGAGATACGTGCCCGCAGTTCGCACAAAGTTTGTTGTCCAGTGACTGAATGTTAGCCAGCAAAAATGGATGGGGAGAGAGGAGGTCGGGGAGGGGAGGGGACGACGTCTGAGTCTGACGAGGACGCCGGCTCTCTTCCTCTTTTTCCGGTGGCGTTTCCCCTCGGTCGCGCTAGCGCAGCCCAGACAAAGGGCTCTGATGCAGCGGTGTCTGTAAACAAAGCGCCGGCGTTCAAGAACTCAAAGTCCGGTTTTTTGCGTTCCGCCGTCGAAGAAACCAATGTTAGAAGCATGTGTCTGTCGTAGACAGTTTATACAAACAACATTCTACAAACAACTTGTGAGTGAAATTATTGGGAGCGTGCTCCAGAAATTGCAGAAACAGTTAACATGAGCTCGCAACACGGCCGCCATTGCTCGGCGCCATCTTGGAACATCTTGGGATGTAATATTATTATTATTATTAATGTTGAAAAGAGCTGAGAATATTTTTTTCAGTTTTAGGGGGGATAAATTGAAGAAACAGCATTGTTTGTTACATTTGTTACAGTTACATTTATTTGTTACATTTATATTATTTACATCAAGCTTTTGAATTATATAGTAGTGTATATTGTTATTGAAACTTCCATACTGTTTCACTTGATTACGTACATTTAGTCAGGTTAATTATATACCTTGGAAAAGTCTTTGGAAAAAGTCTTAAACTAGTAAAATGTTTACACGTTATGTGAAAACTAGTACAAGTAATAAATAAATTAAAAGAGACTTGTTTAATGATCTCGTGCAGCAGTGAATCAAAATGCTTTCATTCTTTTTTTCCGAGGAAACCCAAAGCTCAAATCCTCAACCACATCACATCTTTTTGGGGTGAATTACTGTCTTATTCCTCTCATCGCGATAGCAAACAGTAAAATAAAAAAAATCTCGCTGCGTTGTCTTCTGTTGTGTTGGGCGTATTAACCGCGCGCTTCAAGTGAAACCATTATCATCTCAAAGCACGTTCAGCGCGGGGGCGTGAGGTCGCATTAGAAGATAATGAAAGGGAGAAGTGTGAAAAACGGACATTTTCATATGGATTTACTATTATCACAGAATATTTGTTTTCCCGGCATCACTTGGTTAGTTTAAAAGCGTAGACAATTTCAGGCTTTCTATAGATATATCTCTCATGTCTTCTGTGTTGAGTCATTCCCCCACTGAGTTTATAGTTTCATTTTACTGACGCAGTTTGTGAAAATCAGTTCAACACATACTGCCGTCTGCAGTGCGTAGGCGTTGCGTGTTTGTTTTACGCACCCATGTTTACGGAGTTAGAGCCGTTCAACACTGCAACGCCGTTTGCGGTCCGTCAGTGCGTTCCCAGGAGCGGTGCTCCTGCACAGCAGTGCAGCGATGGTTTACATACCTTTGTGATTGTTTTTGTTTTTGGTGTGTTTTTGGTTTTGTGATGGGTCTGTGTTACGCTAAAAATGAACATGGATTGACACGGAAAATCAAAGTAGGATTTCACCATAAATTTTTGTGTATCAATTTAGTGTGAACAAGTTGGGACACTGTACAAATTGTGAGTAAAAAAGGAATGGAATAATTACAAATCTCATAAACTTATATTTTATTCACATTAGAATATAGTGTTAACATATCAAATAGTTTGAAAGTGAGACATTTTGAAATGTCTCGCCAAATATTGGCTCATTTTGGATTTCAATGAGAGCTACACATTCCAAAAATATACAATATAAGGGAAATGTACATATAAGGAAACATCTGAAGGACCATTTTGCAACTTATTAGGTCAACTGGGCAAACATGATTGGGTTATAAAAAGAGCCTCTCAGAGTGGCAAAGTGTTTCTCTCAAAAATCAAGATGGCAGAGGATCACCAATTCCCCCAATGCGCGGCGAAAAATAGTGGAGCCATATCAGAAAGGAGTTTCTCAGAAGAAAAATTGCAAAGAGTTTGAAGTTATCATCATATACCAGGTGCATAAAATATCATCCAAAGGATTCAGAGAATCTGGAACAATCTCTGTGCGTAAGGGTCAAGGCTGGCAAAAACCATACTGGGATGCCCGTGATCTTCAGGCCTTCCACGGCACTGCATCACAAAAATACTGAAACAGGAATGCTCTGCTGCCTGGAAATCACAGCATTGGCTCTGGAATACTTCCAGAAAACATTGTCCGGGGAACACAACCCAAGTTGTTATCAGCGCTCAGTTCAGAAGCCGGCATCTCTAATGTATGGGGTTGCATGAGTGCGTGTGGCATGGGCAGCTTACACATCTGGAAAGGCACCATCAATGCTGAAAAGGTATATCCAAGTTTCTAGAACAAAATATGCTCCCATCCAGACGTTTGTCCTCTTTCAGGGAAGACCCTTGCATTTTCCAACATGACAATGCCAGACCAACATAACTGCATCAATTACAACATCATGGCAGCGTAGAAGAAGAATCCTGGGTGTACTGAAATGGCCAGCCTGCAGTCCCAGATCTTCACCCATAGAAAACATTTGGCGCATCATAAAGAGGAAGATGTGCAAAGACGACCTCAAGACAGTTGACCCGCTAGAAAGCCGGTTATTAGACATAGAATGGGACAACATTACTATTCCTAAACGTGAGCGCAACTTGTCTCCTCAGTACCCCAGACGTTTGCAGACTGTTATAAAAATGACGAAGGGATGCCAAACAGCGGTAAACCATGGCCTTTGTCCCAACTTTTTTGAGATGTGTTGTGGGCATGAAATTTAAATCAACTTATTTTTCCCTTAAAATGTTACATTTCTCAGTGTACACATTTGACTATTCCATACTATGTTGTATTCTGAATAAAATATTGAAATTGTCCACATCATTGCATTCTGTTTCTTATTCACAATTTGAACAGTGTCCCAGCTTTTTTAGAATCAGGTTTGTATATTATAAATTAACATTATGATTTACGTAACGGCAGATTTCCAAAATTAGTTGTTGCTTTTTATATTTAGGCATTTAGGCAGGACACTTTTATCCCAAAGCCAACTTTACAGTGCATTAGGCTATACATTTTTTTTTTAACCAGTATTTGGTTCCCTGGGATGACCCACGACCTTTTGCGTGCCTAACCACGGATATCCACTGCTGTGTACTTACTGTGGTTTTATTTTGACATTATCTTCAAAAAGAGGAAAGGAGACTGCAATGTACCTATAATTCAAAGATTTATCAGAACTCTTTTTTGTAATTGTCCACAGAAATAATTACTCATGCAAATAACCCAGCGTTCTTTGTAGTCCTTTCAGCCAATCAGTAAGACTTTTTCCATTTCTTGTGATCATCCTTAACGTATTAAGCCACTGGCAAGTATTCATAGTAGCCAGAGCATGGGAGGTGAGTACAAGTTGGTTGTAAGGCAAAATATTGATCTGTAAAACTCAAGTGTGATGTTAAAACATTATAACAATGCTCATGGACATACAAGTGACGGCATAGTTAATGATTTAAATTAAATGCTCTTAAGGAATGTTTATGTAAAAAATAATTTGCATTGTCTTAATAAATATTAACTAGTTGCCTTTGTCAAATTGTTTATTTTCCACCACATGTCCGCACTGTTCCTTCTAATTTTTTTGAGCAAAGTTTTTCTCTATGGGTTCGAAAATTTTGGCAACCTTAAACGAACATTCTGTATAACCTTTAAATCGGTATTAGCGGCACACATAAAGTGTGCTAACTTTTTACTTTTAATGTTGAAGTTTATATTAGATTTTCGAGTCTATTCATTTTTGAGGAAAAATTTTACATGCGCTGGTCACGCAGGAAATTCTAGGTAAAAATCATTTTAAAACAAACTCACAGAAAAGTTAAATGCTTTATAATCATATAATGTAATGTTATTATAATATAAGTAATATATAGATAATATGAAAAAAATGAAGCAGAATCCCCATTTTTGAGATCAAAGATTTATTTGTCTTATTAATTCATTATATTCTATATATTGTATATTATATATATAAATGTATATCTGAATATAATATATAATATACTATTATAATAACATACACACACAACACACACACACACACACACATACACACATTTGTTTTGGTGTGTGTAAAATTCATCAATCATCTTTTTACCCAAGTATAGAAGAGTTTGCACACTGCTACACCTGTAAACGTGTAAGAGTTTTGTTACTGTTCTCTGCTATATTCCAAGCACTTAATCAAGTCACTCTTTTAACAAATGCTGATGTTTCTATTTCACAATATCATTGTGTTTATGCGTTGGCTCGGGTGCGGAGCAAGCTATTTCGTCTGCCAACCATAATGGATTTCGTTCTCTACATCGGATTGATTTGGCGCACATTTCTTGTCTTTCCATTTAAAACTAGTAAACAGCAAGTTGCCGGGTCTCACTATATAACAACCACTTAACTCGGGACTATCACGCCCCCCTCACCCAAGCATGACGTGGAAGACAGATTTTAATTATGACAATCAAGGTTTATTTAAAAAATATTTCTCGCATTCTTAGAGCTACTCTAGCAACAATTTAGGACAGTCCGGTTTCACAAAGTCACATTTTTAATTGTAAGGCTCCGTCCACCAAGGAAGATAACTATAAAGATAACATAAAGATAAGTTCTAACAAATCTTGTCGGTTTAAAGAACGCAGCGTCCCACACCACAATATACGATAAAGACAGAAAAAAGAATCGTTGGAATCACTTTCAAACCGAGTGTTTTTTCCAGCTGATGAACGATTAAAAATTGACAGCCAATCAGATCCATCCTGTTGTAACCTGCTCGGATTTAAAGCGCCAGACAAGCGTGCGCTTCCTAGAATAATACTAGAAGATATCGTTCGATGGTGGGACGCTAATAGCGTTATCTTTATAGTTTTCTTATAGTTATCGTTCTTGGGTGACCGGGCCTTTACTCTGACACAAATTCACGCGCAAGCGGTTGATTGTGCAGCTATGGAAGGCCGCACTACTAAGTCAGCAAGCTATGATAAAATCTTTTTTCATGGTTAATAGCGGACTAGATGATAGTAGTTTGGTTTCATTATTTCGCTGATATTGTTATTGGTTGTTGCTGTTCAATTGTTCAAAACTAAACATACTAAATGTTAATCTGGTCGCGCAATTGAATGCTAGCTATGTGAATGGGAAATATCAGTCGCAATGAGCGTGTGCTTCATGGTCAAGCAGACACACTTGTGGGTGTGGGGGTATTCACTTGTCTATTATTGTGGTTTTTTTATAAACTGCTGCCTAAAAACGGATACACATTTTTATTTACTAGATGTAAGCTGTTTGAATTTGGTGGCTATGCTATTTTGTTTTAATTCAATACTCTGCCATCTGTATTTGCTATGTTTAATTAGGTTCATTCAATCAATGCATTTTTAATTCCACTGCCTAATTTCATTGTATTTCAATGTAAATGCGCTACTCCGACGGTCTTGAGGAGCTCGCTCTGGTCTCAGGTCTTTAGAAGTTCTCGCTGGCTAACACCGCAACTCATAGTTCAAAGAAAGTCAGCTTTCTAAAACAAGTCTCACAGCCGTTTTTCACTTAAAACAAAACAAAACAAAACAAAAAAAAAAACACTCTACTAACCGGCCTCTCGACCAAAACTTATATGTGGTGGACCCCTGTATGTCTCATAGCTGTTGGAATATCGGACCACGAGAAATAAATAGGAATGGGGGCACAAAATTTTCTTTTGTTTTTTTGTTTTTCCTCTGTGCTATGTCATCGCACCCCTTTGTCACAATAGCGCCCACATCAGTGCTGCGCTGGCGGCCGGCTCTGGGTCAAGCATTGCAATTATTTCAACATTTACTAGACTTCAGCAAATGTTATTTTTTGTGCCTGTCACATATTTCTTTCTGTCGCGACTGCGCAGCTGAGGGAACCTGTCCTAATTCACTTTGGATAAAGAATCTGCTAATTGAATGCATCAAATGTTGACGCTGATATAGATGAGATTTACAGGATAAACAGGCATTATGGACAGCAGCAACTCAAGCAAAATGAACCAGACATATACTGATTATGTTTCTGACCATGTCTACAAAGATATTTGTCAGGATTGTTTTAATGAGCTGAGGAATTTTATGAGAGTGATTTCTCTGGTCTTCTACTACCTGACCTTGATCCTCGGCGTTCCTGGAAATGCATTTGTCGTGTATGTTGCTGGATTGAAGATGAAGAGGACTGTTAATACAGTAGGGTTTCTCAATCTAGCAATTGCTGACCTCTTGTGCTGCCTTTCCACTCTTTTCTTTGTGACCAAGAGTGCTTTTGATAATCACTGGGCCGTACGGATACATAATGTGCAAGATTCTCCCCTTCATTATGCTCATCACCATGTTTGCCAGCGTTTTCACCTTGAACTTGATTAGTCTGGATCGGTTTGTTCAGGTGATGACACCGGTTTGGGCTCAGAATCATCGCAGCTTGTTCATCGCACGACTGTCCTGTGCAGCGGCTTGGATTCTGGCTTCAATTCTCAGTCTGCCTTTTATGATGTTAAGAGAGACTTACACAGAAAATAATAAAACATACTGCCTGCATTATCAACCTGATGACGACAGTTATAAATTGTATGGAAGATTAAGCATCATCAGATTTGTGTTTGGCTTTTTGGTTCCTCTCATATGCATCACAACATGCTACGGATTCATCGCCGCGCAAGTTAGGCAGGAGTCATTTTCACTCTGGACGAGCATTTCTCGCATCATGTTGGCTGTAATCGTGGCCTTTTTTCTGTGCTGGCTGCCGTATCACATAGTGCATTTGACAATAATGTACGGAGAGGAATCCAGTTCATTGGTGGCTGAGGCAGTGGATCCATTGTCTGTCTCTTTGGCAGTTTTCAACAGCTGTCTGAACCCCGTTCTGTATGTTTTCATGGGGCAGAATTTTAAGAGCAATGTTAAACTTTCTCTAAGACGTGTTTTTGAAAGAGTTTTCTCTGAGGAGGGAACACAAGCGTCACGATCCACACAGCCACAACACACACACTCAGTGTAGTGAAGATATCAAATCATTTATACTGAGTTTTCTGATTGATTTGTATTACTATTCTAATAATGTTCTAATTTTTTTTTTTCTAAATTCATGAACTCTGAATCAGCAAGTCATCTAACTCTTATTCATCATTCCTGTGTTTTTTTCCCTCTCTATTGTTGATGTATTTTCAGTGATTGGTGATTTACATCACAGTGATGGAGTACTGATGCTTGATTAACTCTTTTGGTTGCTATCAGCTTGGCAAAAAAAGCTTGTAATATTTCAGTAATAATGACATGTGGTTTCTATGCTGAATTCATGAAGAAAAATTAAAAATGTAATTTAAAGGCTGCAATTGTGAATATAACAAAAACAGGTTTTATTTTACTCTTCCTTATCACAGTGATTTAGTCATTTTGGTGTTTTTCTACTTTAGTGTTGGAGTTATGGAGTTGATAACTCAAAAGCAAAGTGCATGATGTATAAACATTGTTTTAAATATAAAATGCTAAAAGTACAATTTTATCATTATTGTAATGTTCAATGAACCTTTAATTCACTTGTAATTTGAATTTTTTTATTTAAAATGAGGACAACACAACTTTGTAAGAAGTTCCTCTTTTTCCTTTTTTTTCCCAGAAGAAACTCGTCAATTAAATGACAGATGACAGACTTAAAGGTCTGCAAGCCAAATGCATTATGATAAATGCAAATGCAAACAAAATTAATTTGAAAATGTTCTCTTATAACACGTTCTGTAAATGCTATAAAAGTGACCTGATTCTGAAACAGTGTGAGCAGTATTAATTCTGCACGTCTTTTGTAGTATAAATAGTGTGAGTAGTTTATTCATATTATTATTTATTGAGCTTGCTAAGTCTAAAATACTGAGAACCTACATGTGTTTGACCCATGTGGTGCAAAGGATTTATGACATCATGTCTCATATGATGGCAAAAAGAGCAAACTATTAGGCTATTCTTAAAGAGGGAAATGGCGTAAAACAGAGTTGAACAGAAAGTGAGCAACCATGACAAATTATGAAGCGTCTTTCTCAGTTCTACATATAACTGTCTATTGTTATATATCTGTACATACAATCGTAAATTTGTATATTTTGTTAAAGAATAAGCACTTTGTTTTAAAAAATAAAAAAAATTATGTTCTATTACACTTTTTGTATGTTATGTAAATAAAAATATATATATATATGTATATATATAAATATATATATATATATATATATATATATATATATATATATATATATATATATATAACAAAATAATCTTTTAGAAGGGCCTCATCTTTAATTTTGCCTGGGGCCACCCCACTTCATCTTGGTTTCCCTCATGCTTTTAACCATTGATTATATATAGTATATATATATATATATATATATATATATATATATATATATATATATATATATATATATATATATATATATATATACAGTCGTGGCCAAAACTTTTGAGAATTACATAAATATTGGAAATTGGAAAAGTTGCTGCTTAAGTTGTTATATAGCAAGTTGCAGTACTCCAGAATGTTATGAAGGTGATCAGATGAAATTGCATAGTCTTCGTTGTCATGAAAATTAACTTAATCCCAAAAAACACCTTTCCACTGCATTTCCTTGCTGTCATTAAAGGACCCGGCTGAGATCTTCAAGAATCATCTTGGGTGTTGTAACTGCTAGCGTTGAAGGGACATAATTGACCAGAGCCCAGGTGGAGATCAGTTATGTCAGGCTGGATGGGTTCTACCTGAGAATGGAGACCTCGCGTACCCGGGACACTCAAAGGAGGGTCGCCACTGCTCGAAAGAACTCATTGTTTCTTCCATTAGTGACCCCAGCCGACACCCAACCACCCACCCAAGTTGATCCTGCAACAGACACGTGGTGCTGACAAGCAATTGCGTTCCATAAAAATGGCTTCACAGGCCCCCCGTTTCATTCCCTCTTAAGGATATTTGGGCTAAACACGCAGAGATTGCCACCCTAAATTCAAACATTTATAGGTTCATCAAGAACTTCAAGGAAAGAGGTTCCATTCGTGTAAAGAAGCGGCTTCAGGGAGTCAAAGAAAAGTCCAGCAAGCGCAGGATTCGTCTCCTAAAGAGGATTCAATAGCTAAGTGGATCGGAGGGCCACCTCAGGGCAGAGCTGACTCAGGAATGGCAGCAGGCAGGTGTGAGCCGATCTGCATGCACAGTGAGGCCAAGGGGACTTTTGGACGATGGCCTTGGTTGTCAAGAAGGGCAGCAAAGAAGCTTCTCACTTCACTCCTCCAAAAAACATGCAGGGGACAGATTGATTTGCTGCAGAAAGTTATCGTGAATGGACTGCTGAGGACTGGCGGCAAAAGTCATATTCTTCCGATGAAGCCCCCCTTTCTCCGACATTGTTTGGCGGCATGGATGGAAAAAGGCTTCTTCCCGAAAAGAAGCAAAGGTGAGCCACCATCAGTACTGTGTCATGCCAATAGTAAAAGCATCCTGACACCATTCAGGTGTGGGGTTGCTTCGACTCACAAGGGAGTGGCGCCTCACTCACAATTCTGCCCAACAAAAATATCCAGCATGACTAAAGAATGGTACCAAAAACACCCTCCAACCGCAACTTCTTCCAACAACAAAACAACAGTTTGGTGAAGAACCATGCATCTTTCACAGCACGATGGAGCACCGCGGCCATAAGGCAAAAGTGGATAACTAAGGGGATCGGGGGACCAGAATGTGAAATTTTTGGGTCCATGGCCTGAAACTCCCCAGATCTTAATCCCATTGAGGAACTTGTGGTCCAATCCCCTCAGAGAGGTGGGTGGACAAACAAAAATCCACTAATTCTGACAAACTCCAAAGAAGTTATTATGAAAGAATGGGTTTGCTATCAGTCAGGATTTGGCCCAGAAGTTGATTGAGAGCATGCCAGGTCGATTGCACAGAGGTCCTGAAAAAGAAGGGCTAACACTGCAAATACTTTGTCTTTGCATAAATGTCATGGTATTGTCGAGTAAAGCCTTTGAAGCATTATGAAGTGCTTGTAATTATAATTTCAGTACATCACAGAAACAACTGAAACAAAGATCTAAAAGCAGTTTAGCAGCAAACTTTGAAAACTAATATTTATGTAATTCTCAAAAACTTTTGGCCAATATATATATATATATATATATATATATATATATATATATATATATATATTTATATTTACATTTACATTTAGTCATTTAGCAGACGCTTTTATCCAAAGCGACTTACAAATGAATGATATATAAGTGCTATAACAAGTCTCAGTTAGCCTAAAAACAGTATACGTAGCATTGTATAATGAATGAAAATAAAAATAGATAGGATACAAAAAGATTAGAGAAAGGTAGTTACTTTTTTTTTATAGAGTGTTAGAATAGTGAGGGAAAAAGTTAGAGGGGTCAAATAAAAGATGGAAGAGATATTAAGCCGATTCTTGAAAATGGCTAAGAGGACTCAGCTGCTTTCCGGATTGAAGGTTGGGCAGATCATTTCACAGGAGAACATTTGTAATTTAAGAAGTCTGTAAAAGTGACTTTGTGCTTCTTTGGGATGGCACAATCAAGCCACGTTCACTTGCAGAGCATGAAAGCTTCTAGAGAACTATAAGTCTGAAGTAATGAATTTAGGTAAAAAAGGGGTGCAGAGCCAGTGGTGGTTTGTATGCAGAAACATCAATGCCAGCAATTTTATCACGAGAGCAACTATTGGTAGCCAGTGCAAATTGATAAATAGAGGTGTGACATGTATTCTTTTAGGCTCATTACAAAGTAATCTTGCTGCAGCGTTTGGATGAGTAGCAAAGGCTTGATAGAACTGGCTGGAAGAAGACCTGCCAAGAGAGCGCTGCAATAGTCTAACCTTGACAGAACAAGAGCTTGAACAAGGGAGTTGTGCAGCATGTTCCGAAAGAAAGGTCCTGATCTTCTTAATGTTGAATAAAGCAAATCTGCAGGAAAACGACAAAGTTTTAGCAATGTGGTCTGGAGAAAGTTAGCTGATCAATGATCACTAACTCAAGGTTTCTGGCTGTTTTGAAGGAGTTATGGCTGATGTGCCTAACTTGATGGTGAAATTGTGATGAAACGATGGGTTTGCTGGAACCACAAGCAGTTCTGTCTTGGGCAAGGTTGAGTTGACAGATGGTCCTTCATCCAGCAAGCAAAATGTCTGTTAGACAAGCTGAGATGCGAGCAGCTACTGATGGATCATCAGATGAACGAGAGGTGGAGTTGAGTGTCATCAGCATAGCAATGGTATGAAAAGCCATGTTTCTGAATGACAGAACCTAATGATGCCATGTAGACAGAGAAGAGA